>NC_091734.1:24113797-24304797 GCF_030179905.1 Drosophila bipectinata | reverse complement strand
CTTTACAGCGTTACCTGGAGCGAACTATTATCTAACGAATGAATTTTCATTTTTTGATTACAACTGATCCAGCACCGAGTTATGAGGGGCACCGCAATTCAACTTTTTTTGGCGACACGTCCGGACAATTGCTACCATTGCCATATTTTTAAATATTTTTTTTGTAAAAATTTGATAAAACATTCTTCTAATGTCATACTTTAATATACCGTTGGTTGAATAAATAAATTTTAACTGTGTCGTCAGGAAAAAAATCACAAAAACATGGCTTTTTTCGCATGATTTGACCTTACCCTCCCCTTAAATAGAAATCCCTAATTGGAAATGAATCAATTTTATAAGACTATTTATTTGAGTATTTTGGAATTTATGAAGGCTTAAGGCTCTAACCGTTCCGCCGCCGAACCCCTAAATAGCCATGCTGGAACCACAATAGGTATCACATAGGATTGTGAAATGGGCGAATCAAACGTCGTAGATCTCGCCAAGGTCGGGTGGGTTAAGACTAGGGTATAATGAGCATCTACTTACCCTACAGCTGATCGAAATCACTCTCTCTCTTCTGAAGCTATTTGTATTTTAGGGATTCGTTTCTTTGTTTTCGGATTTGATTATAAAGTAAAATCATCCGGGTTTCTTCTTGAATTTTCGAGCTAGTGCACTTAATTTATTTTGATGATGTGTAGTATGGGTACGTGAAAAGAACCTCCCCCATCCGTCGAGCTAAGTCTAAGACCGCAAGAAGTGCACGCCCTTCACTCCCATCCATACGTCCCTAAGGTATACCCTCTGGACCTTGCAGAACACCTTGCATCTTGGTTATGTTTGGAACTTATACAAGACACACACGTTACAGATATCAACGTTAATAATAATGATTCCAATAGGTAACAACCAATTTATAGAAATTAACCCAATAAAATCATACAAAGACTATTTGTTATTTATGACCGACACAATCAACATCCCAGATAGTTTTGATAGTTTGGAACTTATACAAGACACACACGTTACAGATATCAACGTTAATAATAATGATGCCTGTAGTAACCCGTAGGTTCCCCCTCAATAAGGACAGGTTATTTCCAATTCAGATTATAGAACACTTGATTTATTTAAGTAATAATCTTGTCGCGTCTGCTCCGCCCGCTCGGTCAATTACAACTAACTCTCCCCCTGCCCTGTCACTCCGCTCGCGCTCTCCTTGCCATTCTCGCCGCTCTCCTGCATGACATCGCCGCTCATTGCCGGCTCCCACATCCCTCCTTTATTGACAAGTTTTAGCTTCAAGGATGGGGCAGCCAAAGGAGCCAAATCTTCTGGGGACTGTCTAAGTCGATGACCTATTCCTTCTTCGACGTCTTGGTGATCCTGAGTAGATGTCATCTTCGGTTGAGGGCTGCTTAACGATTAGGGTCCAGATGTATCCAGGTGACTTGCGTTGATTGGTATTTTCTTGAGGTGCGATACATTTCTCGTGAGAGTCCTATCCCCTGCCCTAATTTTAACTATGTTTCTGTCTTTTTCAACAACCTCGAATTCGGTATCCTTAAAATTCGGAGTCAACTTACTAGGAAACACTACATTTTTCAAGAGTACTTTATCCCCTACGTTTATCACGGCTTCCCGTGCTCCCCTCTTCTTATCTGCCTCTTCCTTTCCTTTTTCTTTTAACATACAATCCCTGTCCCTTTCGGCCGAGTCTGAAACCTCTTCATCAATATCACCTATACATGGAACCTTGTCGCGGATAACCCTATTAAACATCAGTTGGGTGGGGGCTATTCCTGTTGTGCCATGTGGAGTAACGTTGTGCATGAGTACAAATTTCTGGATTTCTTCCTTGTAATTCTTTGAATTAGAGTGTGCTATCTTTAAACGTTTGACCAAAGACCGATTCATGTTTTCCACTTCCCCATTAGCCTGGGGCCAATAGGGTGGAGTCTTCACCTGTTCTATACCGCAAGATTTGCAGTATTCCTCGAATTCTTGACTTATATACTGCCGTCCATTGTCAGTTTTTAAGTATTTTGGGTAGCCTAATCTACAGATATTTCCTTCATTACTTCAATTAAGCTTTTTGTGGAAATTGAGCGTAAAAATTTGAACTCCCTATACCGGGAATAGTCGTAAATAACCACTACACCCAACTCGTTGTTTGCTAGGGGCCCCAATATGTCTGATGCTACCCAAATCCATGGGCCTGTTCGAAATGGGTTCATACCCAATGGTGCTGGCCTAGGGCATTGGGAGACCAAAAGACAATCTCTGCAGTTTTGACATAGTTTTCTGCATCACGATCAATTAGAGGCCACCATACCTTGGATCGCAGACGCCTTTTCATAGCTGACTCTCCCGGGTGTCCTTCGTGAGCCAGCTCAAGCACTTGGTTCCGAAGTGATTGAGGAATAACAATTCGGTTACCTCGCAAAAGAAGGGGTCCTATTGCTGATAACTCAAATCGAAATGGGTACAGCAGTTTTAGGGATCCTGGTTTCCATGAGTCGCACTCCAGACAGGCCTTTGCATCGATAATTTCTTCGTCCTTTACCGAATGCTTTGCAATTTCCGAGATAGTCATTGATTGGGGAATGCTGTTCTCGATCACTTGTAATATGCTACAATCCATTTCTTTTTCACCAGAGTCGGATGCTGATAACGGACAAAGTCGGGATAGAGCGTCGGAGATGTTCTCTTTTCCCGCTTTGTAGACTACTTTAAAATCAAAGGACTGTAGCCGTAGCAACCATCTTTCTATGCGCGCAGGAGGTCTCGATGTCGGTTTAAAAATGGCCTCTAACGGTTTGTGATCTGTCACTAGCTCGAAATGAAGTCCTGCTAAGTAAAAGTAAAATTTTTCAACAGCCCAGACTAGAGCCAGACTTTCTTTCTCCGTTTGAGAATAACGTCTCTCAACGTCCGACAAAGCTTTACTAGCGAATGAAATAATTAAGGGGTCCGCATTTACAGAGAACTGCAACAGCACCGCTCCCAGTGCTACAGGACTGGCATCGGCTATTAGGCGAGTCCGATTTAACGGGTTGAAGTATGCAAGGTTTGGTACTTTTTCCAGTCGATCCTTTAAGTTCCGAAAAGCATCTCTTTCTGTTTCGCCCCAGCTGAATTTCGAGTCCTTCCTCAGTAATTTTCTCAGCGGATCCGTGTAATCTGCCAGGTCTGGGATAAATTTTCCCACGTATGTCACCAAACCTAGGATACTCCGAGTCTCTTCCTTGTTAAGTGGTTCTCGAAACATTCTAATCACATTAATTTTATCCGGGTCCACTTCGATTCCCTCGTCAGAAATAATATGACCAAGGAACTTGAGTTTGTTTGTTTTCCAGATGCACTTCTGATCGTTTAGTAAAACGCCGCTTTCTTTAAATGTGTTACAAACCTCTCTTACAGTCTTGTCATGTTCTTCTTCGCTAGCTCCAAAGATTATTAAGGGTGCTAATAGCTGCTCGAGGTGACGTTGGAAAATTTCTGGAGCAGAGTTAATTCCGAACATCAGCCGCTTGTACCGAAAGAGTACAATTCCTTCTTCCGTTTGGGATCAGCGCTCTCATCTTCCACACAACGAATATCATTTCGGCGGCGCTTCCTATTTTCGTGTTTCGGCTGAGCATATTGTGTTGTTCTGCATTGTCGTGCAAAATGACCTATCTTGGAACATTTGTTACATTTAGCTGCTCGGGCCGGACAGGAGAAATCGCTATTTGCATGCCCCATTCGACCACATCTCGAACACTCCAGATTTGGCCTTATTTTCCGAGCAGTAATTTTATTGATTGAATCGCTAGTGGTAGGTTTCGTCAGCATGGCTTCAGATTGTTTGCTTAATTGTTCCTCGACCTGGCACGCTTCAATAACTTCGTCCAAGGAGTATTCCTTACCCAAGAGATTCTTCTTTAGCTCCAGCGAATCAATTATTTTGTCTTTTAGGCAGATTTCCTCAATCTCCACTTTAGATTGGCCGAAAGAACATTTATACATTTGTTGTCTTAGTCGTAAAATAAACTTTGAGAAATTCTCTGACTCATGTGGTGATATACTTCGAAATAGATGCCTTTCAAACGTTGAATTTTGTTTCGGCGAAAAGTAGGCATTTAATTTCTCGACCAAAACAGTGAAGACGTCCTTGTCATCCTCTACCAGTGCACCCGGTAGCGAGAACGCGACAGCTTGCAATTGTACCCCACCTACGTGAAGGAGTTTAGTTCTCTTCATTCTGGGTGACACGATCTGTTCAGCTTCCATCGAGATAGTGAACGCTCTAAACCATTTCTCCCATTCATTTCGAAGGACCGATTTCTCAATTGCTTCACATAGGAATGGTTTTAAATAATTTTCCGCCATCCTGACGTCGTGCGTTTGTGTTTGCTAGATTTTAGACAACGAAACAAAATTTCATTTTAGACTTGAAATTCTGGGCTTGTTTTTACGCAGCCTCTCTTTTTTTTTATAGTTATCTAGCTTACGCAAGACCAAACTCTTCCGCACAGCCTTTACTAAAAATGGTTCTTTTGGGCTTGTTTACACGCAGCCTCTTTCGACTTGTATTTACACGCAGTCGATTTATTATACAGCTTACGGAAAACAAAACTCTTCCGCACAGCCTTTCCTATGCACGTTTTCACCTGCGTACATACATACATAGTTACACATGCATACACATGCGGCTTGCAAAAACGTAAATCTTTCACTCAGCCCTTTTTTTTCCAGAGTAAATTTCTCTTAAGTTATCTGGCTTGTTTGAAACTCAGCCTCTCTTTATTGTTTTTTTTTTCTTTTTACTTATGTTTCGTAATTTGGTTTTGCGCTGAACTTTACAAGTATAATAATTACTAATCTCATTTATGTTATACATTATGGTTCTTCTTTCCGTTCCCCCTTTTTTTTTTTGGGATGGCACTGCCATACGCAGTTTTTCGTTTTACATACATACATGCGCATGTACGTTTAAATGAGATTAATTATTGCTATTTCTTGTATATCTTTTTGAAAACAGTGTTACCTCGTCGCCAATGTAGTAACCCGTAAGTTCCCCCTCAATAAGGACAGGTTATTTCCAATTCAGATTATAGAACACTTGATTTATTTAAGTAATAATCGTGTCGCGTCTGCTCCGCCCGCTCGGTCAACTACAACTAACTCTCCCCCTGCCCTGTCACTCCGCTCGCGCTCTCCTTGCCATTCTCGCCGCTCTCCTGCATGACATCGCCGCTCATTGCCGGCTCCCACAATGCCAATAGGTAACAACCAATTTATAGAAATTAACCCAATAAAATCATACAAAGACTATTTGTTATTTATGACCGACACAATCAACATCCCAGATAGTTTTGAATACCATTGTCTCACAATTAATATTACAAAAACGGAAGAAACTTACAAAAATTTGCCATCACAAGCGTTTGGCTTTAAGGAAATAATACAGATTAAATATTTAATTGAAAAACTACAAAGAGAAATTAATGGGTTAAAAATTTTAAGAGAAACAAAAGAGGATTAGCTAATTTTGTAGGAAAAGCTTACAAATATCTTTTTGGAACATTGGATAATAATGATAAAGAAGAATTAGAAAAAAAAAGAATGTAATAGCTCAAAAAAGTGTACAGGTAAACGAACTATATAATATAATCGATACAGTTAACAAAGGCATCGATATAATAAACAAGCAACTCGAATACAACGAAAACGAAAAAATTCTTGAATTATTGAGTTTTAATTTAGAACATTTCGCAGAATACATTCGCAGACCTGGAAATGGGAATGAAGTTAGCAAGATAAGGAATATTCAATCCATAGTTATTAAAACACGACTACTTGACAAACATTATTTCTGAGATACTTCTGAACATAAAAACCTCAACTTGGTTTAGGTCAGATTCAAACGAAATTTTAATCATATCCCACATATCATACCCAGAGAAATAAAGAGTATACGAAATATTGCCTTATCCAGATGAAAATAATAAAATATCGCAAGATAACACCCAAAAAAAATATTACGTATACAGAAATAGTTTGCATAACAAAGATACAAAAAAAAATCTATTACCAACACATGTCTTTTAGGCCTCATTAATCAAACAGATATTAGTTGCAGGTACACAAAAACGCTCTTAACAACCCAAATTAATTATGTCGAACCAAATATAATAGTTATATGGAATTTGTCGAAAACTGTACTACATCAAAATTGTATTAAGAATGTAATTGAAATTTATCCATTAGTAATTATAATTCTGACTACACACAAAGCATATACACAAGAAATAATGTCACCAAATTAGACCCAATATCATACATACAAGCAAAAGAAATATTTTTTGAACAAAATAAAGAAAACCAGATTTACAAAAAAATTGTAATTGTAACACTGGGTCTCTTAATATTAAGTATATCACTTTACCTACTTTATAAATTTAAAGAAAAATCTAAAAAAATACTTATAAAAAACAATAACACAAAAGGTTACGACCCAACAATAGACTCACAAGAGTTACAAGAAATACCAAAACTATACCCAAAATCACATAAATAACCATACGATTTTGTCTCAGTGATGGGGGAGTGACGTGTCTGCACTGCGATTTCTCAACGGCCACCAGTTCAAAGAACGAAACCGTTCACAAATAAACAGAATCGCCAATTCGGCTTTGATTAAAAACGATACAGAAGCTCAAGATCCCGCAATGCAAGCAAACGAAGAAAATTTATTATGTCCGAAAGTTAACAATGTCATAATTCCATAAACGTAAAAATCCAATAAGATCGCAAAATCGAATAAGACCGAATTATGTAAACATAAACAAAGAAGTGGCGATCGCATCATCCACTTCTATTGCGTCACCTAATGCGCTAACAGTAAATTCTAAGACGCAAACTAAGGTTCCATTCTTACCAATTCTGTCACATACAATTAGTTTTTTTCCAACGCTCTAATAAAGAAAAACGGATATAAAACGGATATAAAATAAATCTCCTGATTTTTTTATTCGGGCAAAGAACGACTCATGTAAATATATATCCGGTTTTAACTGCATGGGTATATAAACTTCGGTTCCGCCCAAAGTTAGCTTTTCTTTCTTGTTTTATTGTTCTGTTGTTTTATTCTGTTTTTCGGGCAGCGCAGCGGCAGACGTATTAATATTTGCGCTGCTAGCTGATGATGACTTTAAACCTGCTGTTGATTCAATTGCGGTTGTTGTTGTTACGTGTTATAGTGCTACTGCAGTGCTAGTTTCTGCACTCCTTGGCTGCAGAGGCATCGATGGTAGCGAAGGGGATCAAGAACGCGCTCTCTCGCTCGGATTTAGGCGAGACGGTAAGTTAAGAACTCAAGCATGGGAGAGTCGGAATTTAGACTTACAAAAGGAATCATGTGTTCGTAATTGCAACTTTGAATAAAAGTTAATTTTTTTTGTAAGTCTACCGATTTTCGTGAAATTTTGTGTACATATACGTTAGGGCTGAGAGTCGGACACCGTTCCGACAGGGTTGCTTGTGATTTGATAAAAATAATATAACTAGCATTGGTTTTGATTAGCATATAATAGTAAAATAGAATAATAAAAAAATATATATATATTATACAAATTTTGGTTTTAAATATTAGTATAATTTTTTCCGACTCAATCTATTATCTCTCCAGGTGAAACGCACGTGCTATTTTAATGGCAAAGAAAGATTGTCAGAATTGGAAATTCGACCCGAACCGGCCGTAGTAGCTGTAGAAGTCGGAGGGGGAGTTGTGGGGAATAAAGAGTCAGAGGTTGAGATTCAATAGGAGGAGGTGCAGTAGTAGTGGAGCTAAAGCCAGAGAATTAGAAGCTGGGGATGGAGGAGAATCTGGGGAATATGTTACAGTGTTACAAGTATTACAAAATTATATAAATATTTAAAGTATTCTTCGCATTATTCCTGGCACCAAAAAAACATCATGCCAATATAAATGAATTTAACAACAAAATAATATTTATTTCAGATGATATCTGTATATACAACACCTGCATATCTATATTTATAGGCCCTAACACAGTGTTAACTAACGGTTTTTAGTCCTATTAACATAAACATGCCTTTGAATATACATACAGATATGCAGTATGCATAATGCATACAGCTGCGCCAGATTAGGTCAGCATTTGATACATTGCGGAGATTAAAAGTATATGTGGTATATGTGGTTTGGGGTATATGTGAACACATCGTATCGTGTTTTTTTGTTGGGAATATAAATGCATGTTTTCCCAATCCTTAAAATGGATCAATTTCACTAGAAGCTATACCAAAAAGTGCAGCATTTTTTTAACGATGGCCTTGAATTGTTCTTTTTCACATAAGACTTCCAATCCTTCCTTTGTGGTCAGTCACTAAATTTTGCAACTTAAAACATTCTGCTACTATTTGAAAAATAAGGAACAAGGTAAAGGTGGATAGCAATATGTCTTGCGATTCAGAGCGGATATGTGTTGTTTTTTTTTTCCGCAAAAGAAAATTCAGTTAGCCAAAAGTAGTTGTTGATATGATGATCCAGTGCTATAGAAGGAACTTATGCCATTGATCAATTTGCTATTGGTGACAGAAGATGATCCATGAGGTTGTTGAAGCTGATCACTGGAATATTGGCAGCCGTAACTGCAGCAGCAGCAGCCGTTGCCGATAGGCTGGGAACCACCCCCACAGTGAGAGGTTCATTTGGTTTGTTTTCGTGGGACTTTTCACCCGCAATAGAAATGATGACGGCAGCCGCTGCTGCTGCTGCTGAGACAGCCGAGGTCACAACTGCGGAGGTACTGACGGTGTTAGTTGCGTTAGCTTCATCGAAAACGGCAACATCGGCTAATTCACAGTCTAATTCTAATCCAAAGCCATTTTCATCAATGCTTGGTTTGTTCATTACGACAGGTTGAAGCTGTGCAAGCTTCCCCAAAGCTGATGCTGATTCAGAATAGCCATTATATAAATAACAGGGCTCTAAATATTTACTAGCTAAGCCGGTAGCGCCATTAGCGAACACTCCGGCGTTTGAATCTGTACTAAAATTTGACTCAAAAAAGTTTTGCTGGCCTCTTAACTGCGGGTAGAAGATTCCCATATTTGAATAGTAAAAAGGGTCCGGGAAATTACTGACCGTCCCGCCATGTTGGTTACTTTGTAGTGCATTTTGATTGGGAGATAACGACCGAATCGGGGTCATCACGTCCAACCCTATTGGTGGGAGCAAAGGTGTGGACGAAACATTGCCGTGTCCATGGTGCATCTGTTGCTGCATTGCGCGTTGCTTGATATAGTTGGAGAACTCAGTTGGCGACATACGGTAGGCACTGTTGAGAATTCATTAAGAAAATTCGATTACAAATAGCTTAAAAAAAAAATACATATTTATTAAATTAAAAAAAAATGTTTTGAAAATAAAATAAAATAAATAAAGAGAAGAAACATTTTTTACTTCGGGAAAAGCAAAAGTTATCTTACAAAAAGGAATCAAATTTTAATGTAATACGTTTTATGGGAGATATAAGATAAATTGTTTTGATTCCGAAAAACTCAGAAAAAGCTTATTGCTCAACTAGCTCAGATTGTTGACAGAATACGGAGCAACAAAAGGCCTTGAGGATTCCATGCTTTAATTTGATTCAATGGTTTTATTAACTGCAATTGAAGAGCAGGCAGCCGTAAATTGCAGTATCACAAGAGCAGATGGAAATATCTGTGTAATCATCCCAGTCAAACAAGCTTTTAAAAGCGTATTGTTATCGGTTATAATGGCTATTTCGCTACCAGTTTAGATGATCCTCAAAAGTTTTGTTAAAAGGAAAGGTTACTGTTTGGTCATCGAGAGTTTTCGATGCCGTAAATAAAAATCAGAATTTAATTAATTTCAACGTTATAAACTTTATTCAGGCCGCATATGAAATTAGGATTTATGTACAATATTTGAAATCCAATTTAGGATGCGAGCGCAGTAAAAGTACGAACGAGAGTGGCGCCAACCTTGCAGAATAGGCTGAGCGAATGCTCGCTAACCATAAGCGCCGAAGTAGCAAAGCCGAGCGGCCGAAAGAGAGTCGGCTTGCGACCAGCAAAACATCAGTTACTTATTAATTGTTGTGTTTAAATTAGTTGCTTGCTGCTTGACCCGACATTCTCCCCCCAGTTGGGGCTTCTACTCCAACTTCATCCTTAAGGGGCAAAAGGCACAGCTTAGTCACTGCTCGCTTGGTAATTCCAGATGAGGTTTTTATCACCGCCACTCGAAAGATACCATCCCGACCAGGGATTAACTCCATTATTCTCGCAAGCGGCCATTTCATCGGAGGTAGATTCTCGTCCTTTACTAGCACCACATCGTTTGGGGCCAAGGCAGGACCGGAGGCGCGCCATTTGGAGCGCTGCTGGAGAAGACTTAGGTACTCCTCCTTCCATCGGGACCAGAAAGACTGCTGCAGGAAAGACACGCGCTGCCAGCTGTCCAACCGGTTGAAGTTCAGCTTTGTGACATCAGGCTCGATAAAGCTGACTGACGGACCACCAGTTAAAAAATGAGCCGGGGTCAGAACATCAAGGTCTGCAGGATTTTCTGAAAGAGACAATAAGGGTCGTGAATTTATAACAGCCCCAATATGGCACAGCAGCGTTCGCAGCTCCTCGAATCCCAGAACTGCAGATCCGACAGCTCGGTAAAAATGGTGCTTGGCGGTTTTAACAGCCGCTTCCCACAGACCACCGAAATGCGGAGATCGAGGAGGAATAAATGCCATTCGATGGACTCCATAGAGCAAAACTCCAGCAGTGACCGTTGATGCTCTTCGCTTAGAAATAATCGGCGCAGCTCCTTTAGCTCGTTTTGGCTCCAACAAAGTTGGTTGCGTTGTCAGACCAAATATGTTGAGCCCTTCGGCGGGTGCATATAAAACGCTTCAAAGCCTGCAAAAAAGACATTGTGGACAGATCCCTTACAAGCTCCAGATGGACGGCTTTGGTAGCAAAACAAATGAACATGCTAATGTAACATTTTACTGGAGCCTTATTACGCACTTCCGGCTTATAATAGAACGGTCCACAAAAATCCACACCAGTGACTCCGAAGACCTGGGAGCCGCTAACTCTTTCCTCCAGGAGATCAGCCATAATGTGCTGCAACAGCCGAGGCTTAGTCCGGAAGCATCGGATGCATTTGTGTAATGCCTTCGTCACGGTTTTTCTCCCCCCAATTGGCCAATATTGGGACCGAATAATTGCCAACAGTGCGCGAGGTCCCGTATGTAAATTTCGCTCATGGAAGTCAACAATTATAGCCCGCGTAACTGGATGGCTTCTTGGAAGTATAATTGGATGCTGTTTATCAAAATCCAACGACGAATTTTTTAGCCGACCGTCTACGCGCAACAGTCCAAATTTGTCCAAGAAGGGAGAGGTTGAGGCAAGGGCACTGGATACCGCTATGTCTTTTCCATTTTGAAGAGCCTTGATTTCCTCCCAAAAATGCACACGTTGCACTAGCCGCAATAACAGCTGTGTTCCAGATTTTATATCGCTAGCCGTAACACCGTTGTGGTGAATTCGTTGAGAAAACTTGTATACGTAAGCGAATACCCTCTGCAGTGCTGGAAACGAATTAGTGTACTTAGAAACCGCTGTTATATCCACGTACGGAGACTGAATGAGCAGGACCCTTGCACGTAACTCCAGGGTTGATCTCTCAGATGGGACCGCGGTTGGCCACGTCTCTTGGGATCCAACGAGAAACGGAGGACCATGAGACCACAGCTTATTCTCAACCAATTCATTGGGAAGAGCACCACGCGACAGGATATCTGCTGGGTTCAAAGAAGTGGGAACATACCGCCACTCCATTTCTCTAGTTAGCTTCTGAATGGTCGAAACTCGATTGGCGACGAAAACATTAAACCGAGAGGGTTCTTCTCGAATCCAAGATAGAGCCACAGCAGAATCGCACCAGCAAAAATACTTTCCAACGTAGACCTTCAACTGCTCTACTTCCGACATAAGTCGAGCCAACAACTCGGCTCCCGATAACTCCAGCTTAGGCACCGTAACAGTCTTTAACGGCGCAACTCGGGACTTCGAGCAGAGTAAATAGCTTGCAGATCCTGCGCCCTTGGACACGACATAAACGCATGCCCCATACGCCTCAATGCTGGCATCACAGAATCCATGGACCTCCACCTCGGATTTCGATGTCAGCACCCATCTAGGGAATTCGGCGCGCTGCGTACTACCAAAGCTGCTACAAATCATATTCCAGTCGCAGTGAAGAGCTTGAGGAAGACTTTCATCCCAGGACAACTTCTCACGGCACAGCTTCTGAAGAAAAATCTTTGCCTTTGAAATTACAGGACCAACAAGGCCTAAGGGGTCATAAAGCCGAGCGACTGAAGAAAGCACAATGCGCCTAGTGGGCTTTGAGATTGACTGAATCCCTTCAAAAGAAAATAGCAAGCGGTCAGTTGCAGGATCCCAAGCAAGACCCAGTGTCTTTGTGAAGTTGCTACCATCATCAAACTTTAGGAAAGACTCCCGATCTTCTTCAGGCACCTTATCCAGAACGTCAGCAACATTGGAGCACCACTTCCTTAACCGAAAATGGCCTTTGGCAAGGATCGCGGATGTTTGCTGCATTATGCTAATAGCTTCATCTATAGAGTCGCCTCCGGAAAGCAGATCATCCACATAAAAGTCGCGACGCAGATTTTCGGCCCCCTTTGGAAACATTATTTGCTCATCATCTGCCAACTGATGCATTGTCCGAACTGCTAAAAATGAGGCAGACTTCGTTCCGTAGGTGACCGTGTCCAGCTTAAAAACCTGTAACTCATCCTGGGTGGAATCCCGCCAAAGAATACACTGAAGATAGCTGTCCTCAGGAAAAACCCTGACGCAACGATACATTTTACAAATATCTCCAGTAATGGCCACCCGATGGCATCGGAACCTTAACAGAATATGCAGTAACTTTGGCTGAATAACTGGGCCAGACATCAACACGTCATTCAATGAATATCCAGAAGTTGTGACAGCAGATCCATCAAAGACAACCCTGAGCTTGGTTGTTGAACTGTCCTCCTTTAAAACACAATGGTGTGGAAGAAAGTATTGGCCAGTGACGCTCGCATCAGAAAGGACTGGAGACATGTGACCCAACTCTAGATACTCCTTTATGAAGGCAGCATATTGCTCCTTTAATTGAAGACGGCGACAGAGCTTCCTTTCGAGGGAAAGAAATCGTCGAACGGCTTGGGGGTACGACTCTCCCAGCAGCTTAGATCCGCATTTTAACGGAAGCCGCACCGCGTAAGCGCCGGAATCCATCCGAGCAACATGTTGCACGAAATGCGCATCGCAATCTAGCTCTTCCTTCGTCCGCTTCACAATAGGCTCGGAGCAGTCTTCGATTTCCCAAAACCGGCGGAGCAGAGAATCCAGCTGATCATCCAGCATTGTTGCGCTCTCCGGAACATCCTTGTGGGCAGTGGAAACGAGTGATCTTCTCTGGACATGTGAACCGCCTCCACACACGACCCATCCAAGTTGAGTTTTCTGCAGCAATGGCAGGCCGGCTGAGAGCTTAATTTGCCCAACACACAACAGCTCATAAAACAGACTGGCTCCGATAAGAAGGTCGATGCGCTGTGGGCGGAAAAATTCAGGATCAGCCAAAGAAAGATTGCCAGGAATATTCCAGCTGGAGACATCCAAACTGAAGCTAGGCTGCAGGTCCGTGATATTGGCGGCGATGACGGCGTTAACCAGGGCCGAGTACTCGGAACAGTGGGAACGTAGGAGAACATCAACAGAGAATCCATCTGTCGCAAAGCCGGTATCTCCAATACCAGACACCGCCATGAATGACTTGTACCTCCGGAGCTGCAGATGACTTGCCAGCCGGGAAGTGATCACGTGCACCTGAGATCCAGAATCCAACAAAGCTCGGCATGGAACAAGGGATCCAGCGCGACTACGAACAAAAATGTTCGCTGTAGCAAGCAACGATATATCGCCGCTGCGACCTTGAGAAACTAGTGCATTAGCAGTGGACGGCGAAGAGGCTGCAGGCTCGGCGACCTCGGCTATGGCTGACGTGGGAGGACCAACCAAAGGCTGGCCGCTAGATGCCGGCGGCTTCAGGAAATGCAGCAGGCTGTGATGCCTCCTTCCACAACTGCGACAACTAGCAGCGAGGCACTCACGCATGTGATGGCCCGTTTGCAGACACTTCCGACAAAGACCGAGTCGCCTGGCCTCACCAAGGCGAATCTCAGGGGGCATTGATAGAAATCGGGGGCATGCAGACATTATATGGGACCATCCACCGCATAGAGCACAGGTAGAGGGAAGCGAATTAGTAACAATAAAGGATGATCTACCATTATTTGCACCTCGACGCCTTCCCACATGAGCCACGTCCATAGCCTCCAGCGTCCTACACCGCTGCTCCAAAAATTCGGCCATCGACTCCCAAGTAGGGATGGCGTCTGAACCTGAGGAGTTTTGACTCTCCTCCCACTTGGCCTGGGTAGCTGGGTCCAACCTTTGAAGCAGAACTTGGACGATGATGCAGCTGGCGATCTGAACTGAAGTACCCAAATTCTTTAAGGCTCGCATATGGGCATTAAATTTGTCCGAAAGACTTCCAAGCGCTGCTATTGAGCCACTTTCCAACAGACTGAGGCCCAGAATCTCGTTCACGTGTGCCTGAAATATTAAGCGACGGTTATTAAATCGTTTCTCCAATAAATTCAGCGCAACATCATAGTTCTCGTCGGAGACTTCCAAGGAACGCACTGCTTCGAAAGCGGACTCCCGAAGGCAAGATCGCAACCGTTGCAACTTTTCCACCTTACTAATACGAGGATTGCTGCCGACGATGGTAGAGAAAATCGAGTAAAATTCAGCCCATTCCGAGTATCCACCGCTGAACGTAGGGACCGGCAAAGGAGGCAGCACTTGAAAACTTTGACCTAGACCTGGGTCAGCCTGCATGGTGGACATTCCGTTGGAAAGGGTGGAGTGGGCAGCAATTCGAGATGAGCGAAGGGTCGTCTCGTGCTCAATTTCCGCCTGCATCGTCGCTACGAGCTCCGAAACAGTCCATCGAAGGTCACTGCTGATCTGCAAAATGTCCAAATCCTCAAGCTCCCCGTGGATGGCCTTGAAGTCGCTGAACATGGTGGCTATCTGACCATGTCGCACGTGTAGCATGGCATCGTCCACCTTGGAAATAGGCTGAAGAGCTCCTTGGATCCTCTGTAAGTCCTGGAGAATACCCAGGGCCTTGCACTTTAAAATTGCACTCCGGGTTGGAGTGGGTGCTCCTGTGACGGCGCCGCTGGAGTTCATGATGTATTATATTGAGTTCCGAACAACCGAAATAAATTTTATTTGCTCGCGGCTAACACGATCTGTCCCACTGTGACTTAGAACCGTAGCGGAATTGTGGAATGTATATATATATGAAGCTAGAAGTCTATGCGCGGGCGAATGCACTTGCGTTGTGGATCGTATGTTTGTATGAAGTCTATGCGCGGGCGAATGCACTTGCGTTGTGGATCGTAAATATGTATGTGTGCTTATGAACTAACGTTTATGTTTATGCCTGTATGTATGTATAATATAATAATATATTATAATTTGTTTATTATTGTAAATAAACTTATTAGACACGTATGATAATTTGATAATGATAATTTCACATAACACTGTTTACAAAATTGTTTTGTTTTTGTTTTAGTAATTTGTTTATGTGTATATAAATATATTAACGATCACGTCGGGGTCACCAATGTTTGGTCATCGAGAGTTTTTGATGCCGTAAATAAAAAATCAGAATTTAATTAATTTCAACGTTATAAACTTTATTCAGGCCGCATATGAAATTAGGATTTATGTACAATATTTGAAATCCAATTTAGGATGCGAGCGCAGTAAAAGTACGAACGAGAGTGGCGCCAACCTTGCAGAATAGGCTGAGCGGATGCTCGCTAACCATAAGCGCCGAAGTAGCAAAGCCGAGCGGCCGAAAGAGAGTCGGCTTGCGACCAGCAAAACATCAGTTACTTATTAATTGTTGTGTTTAAATTAGTTGCTTGCTGCTTGACCCGACAGTTACATTAGCATCCTCTTCAGGTTCTTGTGTTGCCGCATAAGCGAAAAATCTCACACGAGATGCGTCCCTTGAAGTGTGTGGATTTCCAACAGGGCATTCATACCACAGAAAGTACACAGAGAGCAAGATCTTTTATAAGCTTAAAGTGTTGTATCTTTATTCCCCGGTCACCTTAGCGGAAATTAGCGGGAATCTGTGATATAGGGATTTTAGTGATTTCAATACCAGGTATGTTTTGAATTTAGTGCACTGCAGTTCTTTTAAAAAATTATTTTCCGCAGTGGCACGTTCCAGTGCGCCTAGTACGAGATAACGTAATTGACTAGTACGAGACTATGCAATCGGATAGTACCAGATTATGTAATCGGCTAGTTCAATTAGGGATTTAAGGAATGCAAAGCGCCGAGAGTCGAACGGGATTAATCCCTTGCAGAGGGTATTATAATTTTGGTCAAAAGTGTGCAACGCAGTGAAGGAGACATCTTTGACGCTATAAAATATATATATTCTTGATCAGTATCACCTCCTAAGCTGATATGATCTGTCTGTCTGTCCCTCTGTCTGTCTATCTGTCCGTCTGTCTGTTTCTACGCAAACTAGTCTCTCAGTTTTTAAGCTATCAACTTAAAACTTTGCAAACTCGCATCTTTCCTTTGAACGCAGTATATAAGTCGGAACGACCGGGATCGGCCGACTATATCCTATAGCTGCCATATAACGGAACGATCGGAAATGACTCAACCTTCGTGTTTCTAAAGATAGAAAGCTGGAATTTAGTACAGATTCTATTTATGGTCAGTTGATCCAACCTACCAAATTTCATACGATCGGAAATGACCCAACTTTCGTGTTTTTGAAGATAGAAAGCTGGAACTTGGTATATTTTTGGTCAGTTGATCTAACCTACCAAATTTCATTAGGATCGGCCGACTATATCCTATAGCTGCCATATAACTGAACGCTCGGAAATGGTATTTGGTAGAAATACCAACTTTGGTATTTTTGAAGAGCTTGGGACTTTTTTTTAGATATTTTATTGTAATTAATTGGTTTTATTATGATATTCTCATAAGGATCGGCCAACTATATCCGATGTTTGCGATATATATCCAGTTTTAACTGCAAGGGTGTATCAACTTCGGCTCTGTCCGATGTATCAGGTACGAATAATAGATTCCGGGTAGGAACTAAAAACGCTAGAGGAACTTGAGCTCTTGATCAATAGGATGTACATCTTATCGGAAGGTATACGAGTCAGTAATTTTCTAGTGTATCCCCAATTAGAATCAAAGAAAGAGAGATTAATCAGTTAAATGTTCCAGCATTCTTCGGATTCCCGAAAAGCTAAATAAGAATTTTGGTGGCGGATTTTTGATTTTTTTGTTATTATGTTTATAATTTTCGACTTTTCTTTACATTTGATAATTTTTTTTTCCGAGTGATAGTTTACCATGGCGGTAAGACACAGTTAAGAGTATCCGGGTGAAAGCGTAGGAGATCAGGAAACTAGATGTTCCACATTTTGATATTTATACCCTTGCAGAGGGTATTATAATTTTGTCCAAAAGTGTGCAACGCAGTGAAGGAGACATCTCCGACCCTATAAAGTATATATATTCTTGATCAGGATCACCTCCTGAGTTGATATGAGCATGTCCGTCTGTCCGTCTGTCCGTCTGTCCGTCTGTCTGTCTGTCCGTCTGTCTGTTTCTACGCGAACTAGTCTCTCAGTTTTAAAGCTATCGTCTTGAAACTTTGCACACACCCTTCTTTCCTTTGCACGCAGTATATAAGTCGGAACGGCCCGGATCGGCCGACTATATCCTATAGATGCCATATAACTGATTGATCGGAAATGGTATAACTTTGGTGTTTTTAGAGTTAGAGAGTTCAAATTTGACATGAGAGCTATTTTTGGCAAAACATAACGTCATGCCAAATTTCATAAGGATCGGCCGACTATATCCTATAGCTGCCATATAACTGAACGATCGGAAATGACCCAACTTTCGTGTTTTTGAAGATAGAAAGCTGGAATTTAATACAGATTCTATTTTTGGTCAGTTGATCCAACCCATCAAATTTCATTAGGATCGGCCGACTATATCCCATAGCTGCCATATAACTGAACGATCGGAAATGGTATTTGGTAGAAATATCAACTTTCGTATTTTTGAAGATAGAAGTTTGGGACTTTTTTTAGATTTTGTATCGTAATAAATTGGATTATATATTCCTATTTCCATAAGGATCGGCCAACTATATCCGATGTTTGCGATATATATCCGGTTTTAACTGCAAGGGTATATAAACTTCGGCTCCGCCCGAAGTTAGCTTTCCTTTCTTGTTTTACTATGATTTGGTTTTGTTTAGGTGGTTTAATTTTCTTTTTTTTAGAATTTCTGGGAGCTAGAATACTTAAGGTGTTAGAAGTAACAAGAAAGGAAAGCTAACTTCGGGCGGAGCCGAAGTTTATATACCCTTGCAGTTAAAACCGGATATATATCGCAAACATCGGATATAGTTGGCCGATCCTTATGATTACATCATAATAAAACCAATTAATTACAATAAAAATTCTAAAAAAAAAAGTTCCAAGCTTCTATCTTCAAAAATACGAAAGTTGATATTTCTACCAAGTACCATTTCCGATCGTTCAGTTATATGGCAGCTATAGGATATAGTCGACCGATCCTAATGAAATTTTGTAGGTCGGATTAACTGACCAAAAATATAATCTGTACCAAGTTCCAGCTTTCTGTCTTAAAAAACACGAAAGTTGGGTCATTTCCGATCGTTCAGTTATATGGCAGCTATAAGATATAGTCGGCCGATCCTTATGAAATTTGGCATGTCATAATGTCAAATTTGAACTCTCTAACTCCAAACTCCATGAATTTGGCATGTCGTAATGTCAAATTTGAACTCTCTAACTCTAAAAACACCAAAGTTATACCATTTCCGATCAATCAGTTATATGGCAGCTATAGGATATAGTCGGCCGATCCGGGCCGTTCCGACTTATATACTTCGTGCAAAGGAAAGAAGGGTGTGTGCAAAGTTTCAAGACGATAGCTTCAAAACTGAGAGACTAGTTCGCGTAGAAACGGACAGACAGACGGACAGACGGACATGCTCATATCAACTCAGGAGGTGATCCTGATCAAGAATATATATACTTTATAGGGTCGGAGATGTCTCCTTCACTGCGTTGCACACTTTTGGACAAAATTATAATACCCTCTGCAAGGGTATTAAAAGCTCAGACGGGTTTAAGAATATTGTAACATTTGTGTTGCAGCGTGCATATTGCGGTCCTGCCTGCTTGTTTAAAATGTGTTTGTGTGATTGCACTGTCCCAGCCTTAATATTGAAAATTTAACAAAATCCGGATAGCTAATGCTCTTTGGTTTGATGTTGTAGTTTTTTAATGCCTTTTCTTAGATAGAGGATAGAGACAGTTAGCTTTATTAAGAGAATATGTTTCCTGAAAATATGCAAGTATTTGTATTTTTGTACGGAGAGTTTCGCTTCATAGTATTCGCACTTTTTAAAGACATTGTGTTGGCATTTTGGTTGATTTTCTTCAGAATAGAGATGTCGTCTGCATAGAAAAAGAATCTGAATCCCCTATGGTCTTTAATGGTGTGGCCTAGTTTGATGTACGCCATTAGAAAGCGAATTACAGACAGTGGCAAGCCTTGAGGGATCCCATTGTGCAGTTGTCTGTTTTCAGAAAAAGCGTTGCCCACTTTAACTTTGATTTTTCGGTGATTTTTTTTTTTAAATGTAACAATAATATATCGAGCCTGAAAATCGTATACGTAACAAACTCCAAATTTCATGTGAGTTGTTGAATCTGGAGGGGTTCCGCACGCTATATACAAATGATTTCGACTCTCGCTCGCCAGAAATTAGGGTGGTGTTTTTTCCACGCCCCCCAAGGTGCCTATATTCATTATCTCCATAAAAATTTGCGTGCATGGGACAAGCTACTCTTGGTAAGAGGATCACAACTTATCTCGGCCATCAGGAAATAATTTAAGGAAAGATAGGCTTGGTTTTCCAAACCAACCTGTATAAACCTGGGGACAGAATCCATCGCATTAAAAATAGCCCCTTCGTTCGAGGGTCTCAAAGGGTCATGTTAGCTCGGGTCCAAAAAAGGGTTTTTTAGCACATTATAAATATTTATTTACTCGCTTAGATAAATATGATATAAATTGATATAAATAAATGATAAAAAAATAAATAATAAATATAAATGATATAAATTTGGCATAAACACTAAACATACTTGCTAAATAAATATAATGGTACGAAATAAATAATAATAATACACACATAGTATAAAGAAAATTATTAAATATGGGCAATGCGTGTAAAATCTTAAAATAAATAAATAGATCTGACTTTCAGAATTGGGTAAAAAAATAGACTTGAGCTTTGGATTAGAACATATTTAAATCAGCGTCTACATCGAACATGCAAATGAGCATACGTTCGAACTTGAGTGGAATTGACAAAAAAGAGGTTCGATCGATTTAGAGTTGAGGCTTTACTTTCATTTAGATTTTCATTAAATTTTTTTGATTTCTAACTTAGGTCTCGCATTAATGAAATATTTGAGTGACTATGTTTGGGGTTATTATTGTTAGGGTTATTAGTTAGGGTTATTTCTTAGGGTTATTAGGCTCAATTGTGAAATGAACTTAAAATCGTACATCCCTTTCTATTATTGTTAGGAGATACCCAGCTTTGGTACCAAGTGTTAAAGTCAGAGAGATTTCCATACATATGATATTTTCATACTCTATATGAAAGGCTCTATTTTCAAATGTTTGGATAGTCCGAATATTATACTTGCTGGCCATGCCCCAAAGTTGGACCCCGTATGTCCAAATTGGCCGAATAGTCGCCATGTATATTAGGATGTTAGGATGTTTAATCTTTCTTCACACTGCTTTCCCTTTTTGAATAGGTGAGGCTTTCAAGTAAGCCTCCTGTCCAGCGTGAAGCCCAGGAATCTGGGTTTTCTACCTGCGGGAAAGGGGAGCTGTTGAGGTGGACCGGTGGGCAATTTCTTGGACGGAGAGAACATGTGGTGGCGGTGGATTCACTTAAATATTCCACCTTCTCTGCCAATTGCCGAGAAGATCTGGTTGCTCCTGCATGACAGCAGCTGCCTCTGAAGCATCGTCCGCATAGGTTTTTTTTTTTATATTCGTGTTTATTTGCTTCTTAAAACTATCTTATGCACATACTGTACATTTTTGTTCCCCGACTGGGTTGTAGGAGCTTGGACCTAAGTTGTGCGTTACGGCCGTGAAGCAATGCTTCGTACACCTCTGGCGCCCTACTCCTCGCCAGGGCTCTCAGCTCCGTCATTATCTAGGCCACAAATACGGCTATGGCTCCCCATTTAAGGCACCTTGATGCTGGGTGTAAAGGCCTCTTCCAAGATCTCCTCCAGGGTTAGGCGATCCTCCACAAATAGCATGCACGCGAAGAGGACGTGCAGTGGGTCCTCTGTGACTCCACTGCCGTACGACGGGCAGCAGTCCTCGCTTTCATGACCAAAGCGCCTAAGGTAACTTCGGAAGCACCCATGCCCACTAAGAGCCTAAGTGAGGTAAACAGCCACTCCTCCTACATGTACTGTCGCTGTTTCCACCTTCTTCCGGCTCAAAATTACCACTGCTTCCGTCTTTTGTGGGGCGAGGTGAAGGCCGGCCCTAGACAGCCATGCCTCCACGTTCGCCACCGCGGAGATAAGTTCGGAGGTGAGTAAGTTCTGGGTAGGTAAGTCTTTAATTTAATTAGGAGACCGGAGCCAGACCTGGTCAAAGGCTTGTTTGACGTCTAGCATTGCAGCCAGGCAGTACTCCTTGGTTTTGCAGGCGTCCAATATATACTGCACCACTCTGTGGCATTGTTCCGGGGTTCCGTGGGACCGCCTGAAGCCAAACTTGTGGTTGGGGATCAGACCAGCCTCGTCCAGTACTGGCTATGCTCTACTCAAAAACAATCTTTCGAGCATTTTGGAGAGTAACGATAGGACTCTAATCGACGATAACAGGCAAGATCGGCTTTGATCTGAAAATGTTTCCAGTTGGTCGAAAAGTACCCAATCTGTAAACATCTATTGTAAATATTCGTCAGTATTTTTATGCTTGGAGGTGGCAGCAGTTCCAATGCGGTTGCATTAATGCCATCATTGCCCGGGGCCTTGTTGTTGCTCAACAATGAAATCTGGGCGGCTGTCTTCTCTTCCGTCACAGGTGGTATTCTGTCGTCACCTCGTGCGAACTCTGCCAAGAGTCGTTCAGTTTCTGCTGCCTCTTCTGGCGAACAGCGGTAGAAAGAAACACGCTTTCCAGGTGTTCGACAAAAGCGTTGGCTTGGTCCGTCCCTGACTTGCACCAACTGCAGTCAGCTCGCTAAATAGGGATCTTCTTAAGAGGACGTCGTATGCTTTTCGTTACGCGCCAAAGATTGTTTTGTGGCTCACCCAGTTCCAACTGTTTAAGAGTTCATAGAGCCACTTGGAGACTCTATTGAGGTCGGTCTTGTTCCTCGGGTTTCTGGACAGCATCCAGACCCGCCTGAGTCGCAGATTTTCCAGCTTGAGAGCCGTGACGTCTGGATTCCAAAAATGGATGTCCCTGTCAGTGGCTCTCGGGCGGTTGGAATGCCTTGGAGCTGTCTCGGCTGCCGCAGCTTAAATTTGTGCGGTCAGTTCCTCGACGGCCACCTCAATCTGGTCGGGGGATTCCAGAGTTGTGTTAAGATCTTCGGCAGAGCACATCTAGGACTGGAATTTCCCGATGTCCGCCGTCTTATAAATAAGCTTCTTCCGGGCCGACCTTAGGATGGCTGGCGTGTATAGGGAGAGGGCAAGAGCGCTGTGCTCAGAAATAAAGTCGGCGACTCCTCGTACCTGGACTCCGGCCGAGTCCAATCCTCCTGTGATGGCAAAGTCCAAGACATCTGGGATCTTCTATCTGTTTGCCAGTAGGTCGGAGCACCTGTAGCCGAGATGACAGCCGAGATCCGAACTTTAGGCAATTGTGGCATGTCAGTGGACGTGGAATATGTGATCGAAATTTTACTCGTATCCTATCAAAAAGCTTTCGGGTAGGATCGTTGTTTTAAACATGACGATTATAATTCCAGTTTCTTATACTGTATTGTTCTTCATGATGCGTATTTTTTCAATGTTAGTTACCTTTTGTGATTTAAGTTCCTTAAGTTTATCCAGTTCATAAATTTTTCGCAGCTCATTAAAGTAGATAACTCCTTTTGAGAGGAGAATATCAGCTCAGTTACGGAAACAGTGAAGTTATGGAATTGAGCTAACAGTCAAAAAGTCTGGGTTGAGCCTTTGTTTTTTACCAATAAAGTTCTGTTTTTATTCATGTTTATGATTCTACTTTGCCACCGCAGCTGAAGTCAATAACCTTTTTAATTACGAAACTATAAATGGCGAAACTTTTTCAAATGTCTTATAATCCGTTCTAGTGGTCATGAAATATTTCGGTTCAGATATTGTTGTATTTGTAGACGGAGCGGGGAAGTCTAAGTCCGACTGTAGATGCATTGTTTTTGTGCCTGGGATGACACCCGCTGCACAGAGCACTTGTGTGTAATTTTAATATTTGCGATTTTTGTTTTTCTTTAAGCATTTATTAGTTACAAAAATTTATATAACTTTTTTCTTGTATTTTATTTTACTTTTAATAGAAACAAGAAAGGAATTCTAACTTCGGACGGAGCAGAAGTTGATATACCCTTGCAGTTAAAACCGGAAAAAATATAATCGGTACTAAGTTCCAGCTTTCTATTTTCAAAAACACAAGAGTTGGGTTAATTACGATCGTTTAGTTATATGGCAGCTATAGTATATAGGCGGCCGATCCTTATAAAATTTGGTAGGTTGGATCTACTTTACAAAAAATATAATGTGTTCTAAGTTCCAGCTTTATATCTTCAAAAAAACAAAAGTTAGGTCATTTCCGATCGTTCAGTTATATGGCAGCTATAGGATATAGTCGGCCGATCCTTATGATCCTTATTCGTCATGTCGTATTGTTTTTGCTAAAAGTAGCATTCATACAAAATTTAAACTCTCTAACTCTATCAACACCAAAGTTATACCATTTCCGATCAATCAGTTATATGGCAGCTATAGGATATATAGATAGTCGTTCTGATTTATATACTGCGTGCAAAAGAAAGAAGGGTGTGTGCAATATTTTAAGTCGATAGCTTTAAAACTAAGAGACTAGTTTGCGTAGAAACAGACCGACTAACGCACTTGCCAGTCACAGTGGATCAGGAAGCACCACTGACTCCCAACGACTTGTTGAAAGGAGTACCGAATCTGCTGGATTTACCCGGAGATAATGGACTGCCGTTAGTGAGGTGCGCCACGAAAAGCACTGTGATGAATGATGAGAAACCGCTTCTGGAAACGAGGAAACTTGGTGTTTATCTGCGAACGGGCCATACAACGACGAGAGTGGAAACGTGGCACCGCGGAGAAGGTTAGAAACTTTCCCAATGCTATTTTTGGGAAAGTTCTACGACATACCAAATTTTATAACGATCGGCCGACTTTACCTTATAGCTGCCATATAACTGAGCAATTGGAATTGTATTTGGTAAAAATACCAAATACTTTGGTATTTTTGAAGATAAAAGCTTGAGATATTTTTTAGATTTTTTTTTTAATAAACTGGTTATTTTAAGATATTTGTATAAAAATCAGCCAACTATATCCAATGTTTGCGATCGGGATGTTTTCGACTCCGCCCGAAGTTAGCCTTCCTTCATGTTAAAGTATTTTTTGCTGTTATGTCTGTTATAATCGAACAACCTGGAATCTCTAGAGGATCTTTTTTTGGTGATTCTTTTTGCGGAACTAAATATTTTGATGTTCGATATGATTTATGTTCGACGATTTATATTTAAAATTAAATCTACTGCGGAAAATGTCAGAGCATATACAATACTTTACTTTTTATTTTAAATTATTCAAACAAATTCAAGTATTGCTACGGGTTTAGGTGATAAAAGGACATCTCGGCAGATATGCTAATGCATTTTTTGTGCGAGCCGTTAGAGTGAATACGCCCAGCTACAAGAAGGGGTAGATGCAGCGTACATTCTGGGAGCCATAAGGGTAGCGTCCGGCTTCGGGACGGTCTCCGACGACGCCATTCTGGACATTGCGGTGATGGCCGAGAGAGCGCACTCGAGAGCTCAAGGCTAAATGAAACTCGCGCTCGCTGAGGGTGCTGGTGGCGCCCTCGATACAACTACAAGGGAAGAGGCCAAGAAGAGGTCGCTCACAGCCTGGCAGGATTGCTGGGAAACATAGACGAAGGGACGCTGGATGTATACCCTCATTCCCAACTTAAGAAGGTGCGTGCATCGAAGGCACGAGCAGGTTGAGGACTGGTGCCCAGAGTGTGGGAGATCTATTGTCGAGGACGTCAAGCACGTAGTCTTCGAGTACCGCCGGTTTGCACGTGAGCGCAACCGACTGGAGACGACGCCGGGTCGTTCAATTCATTTAGGAAACCTTGTGGAAGTAATGCTGGAGAATCAGATGCTCTGGGACGCAGTAGCATCTTTTGCTGCAGCGATAATGCAGAGGCTCAGGAGTATCGATCAGGAAGAGGCGGTAGGGTGGAGAGATGGGGCCTGCGGCGGGCGAAGCAATGCCTAGCGGCCGTCCCGTCTTTACTCAAGCCCCGTACCATCTACTATCTATTACCAATACATCTCTTTACCTTGAGTGTCTACTTTGTTTCTTCAGTGAAAGTATACATTTTTCATAACATAAATTTTATTACACTTTAATTTGTTCCTTGAGTCATGAGTCCCATTTTTTTGTTTGAGTCCTGAGTCCCATGGATACGTATGTTTCAATAAATATGTTTTGGTATCTTTTTCATTTAAAGAAAATTGAAATACGAATTTAAAACAAGAAAGAAAAGCTAACTTCGGGCGGAACCGAAGTTTATAAGCCCTTGCAACTAAAACCGGATAAATATCGCAAACATCGGATATAGTTGGCCGCTACTTATGAGAATATGATAATATAACCAATTGATTACAATAAAAAATCTAAAAAAAAGTCCCAAGCTTCTATCTTCAAAAATACGAAAGTTGATATTTCTACCAAGTACCATTTCCGATGGTTCAGTTATATGGCAGCTATAGGATATAGTCGGCCGATCCTAATGAAATTTGGTAGGTTGGATCAACTGACAAAAATATAATCTGTACTAAGTTTCAGCTTTCTATCTTAAAAAACACGAAAGTTGGGTCATTTCCGATCGTTCAGTTATATGGCAGCTATAAGATATAGTCGGCCGATCCTTATGAAATTTGGCATGTCATAATGTCAAATTTGAACTCTCTAACTCCAAACTCCATGAATTTGGCATGTCGTAATGTCAAATTTGAACTCTCTTACTCCAAAAACACCAAAGTTATACCATTTCCGATCAATCAGTTATATGGCAGTGTTTGGTCATTGAGCGTTTTCAATGCCGTAAATAAAAGACGATTTTGTATTTAAAGTGAACGTTACAAATGTTTATTTCTGCATGCAGATCAAGCCGGATGATCCGCAGATAGACCAGCTATGGTGCATGCAGGGACTCAAGTAAAATACAGAGAGAGGGCGGCCCGACAAGTCACCTCGAGCTAAAGCTCTCGAAAGTGGAGAGGGCGGCCCGACCTAGACATTGCCGAGCTAAAACTCTCTATGGAAAGCTTGTTGAGTCGAGCGGCCGAGAAAGAGTCGGCTTGCGATCAACAAAGCCTTTGTACAAACTTAAGCCTAATAAATAAACATTACATTAATAATTACACCTAACATTACATAAACATTATTTAATTATAAACAATAAACGCCGTGCTGTTGCTTGACCCGACAGGCAGCTATAGGATATAGTCGGCCGATCCCGGCCGTTCCGACTTATCCACTGTGTGCAAAGGAAAGAAGGGTTTGTGCAAAGTTTCAAGTCAATAGCTTTAAAACTGAGAGACTAGTTGGCGTAGAAACAGACAGACGGACAGACGGACATGCTCATATCTACTCAGGAGGTGATCCTGATCAAGAATATATATACTTTATAGGGTCGGAGATGTCTCCTTCACTGCGTTGCACACTTTTGAACAAAATTATAATACCCTCTGCAAGGGTATAAAAATTGGGACTGTCAAAAACTGTTAGCAGCTAACAGTGTGTTATCTTCTTATTCCTCTTTAAAGTAAGTTTTTTTGGGTTGTTATTGCAAATGTATTTGGTCTTGTTTTTGGATTTTTTTGTTAGTTGTGGAATTTCTTCTGGTACGATGCTTTCATATAGATTAGTGCCGCCAATGCAAATACATTTACATGTTAGACTTGCCTTGGTGTTCGAATACGTAGCATTCTTCCGTAAATTTACTAATATTTTACAATATAAACAGTGTCGGTGTGCAGGCAGAGACCGGCCAGAGAAACTTCCAACCCCGTGTGGTCCCCGCCTCTGCACAAAACGCAGCCCAAGACCTTTGGCACCACTGGTATTGATGAAGGCTAAGCCGCCCACCACCTCCCGTCCGAGGGACGGTTGCCACATTACCTTGTAACGAACGCGGAAACCTTGCACTCGAAAATACCGGGTGGGAGATGAGGAGAGTGCAAGTTTGGTGAGTTCCCTCGAAACTCCTATCTCCACGCAGGATCCCTGCTATCCATTATGGAATTCGAAATCAATTGAATGCGTACTTAGCCTGTCGAAAAGCCCAGGCCTAACTATCTTTAGCACTGAAGATTTCTGGGCTAGCGTCCTCCTGCTCGAGGAGGTATATACTATACTGAACGTTGGAAAAAATTAACGAATGAGATAGGAAGAAGAAAAAAACTCAAGAGAGTGAACCTCTCTCTTTGGTCGGCTAGAGCAGATGCTTGTAAAAGTCCAAAACATTCCTGGGATAATGTAATTACAGTTTTGAAAATTATTGAAAATGACAGAACAGAGAAACCGGTCCCGCGAATTAAGGCAAAGGGAATTCGCATCGAATTAAAAAAACTTGAAACTGCGTTCATGGTCTTATTTTGGAATGTTATTTTGTAAAGGTTAAATAAAGTGAGCATTCAGATTCAGAGCTCATCTCGGATAAAAGTGTTTAAAATAGCAGAACGAGAAAATGTTGACTATTTCGAAGAAAAAGCAATGTAGATGAGCACAATTAAAGAATATCAAGGTAAAATAAAAAGACAACCTTAAAGAAAAAAGATGACTGATGAACAACGACTTTCAACACAAACAGTTACAGAAAAAGCTCAGTCTCTCGTAAAATAATATACCAATGATTAAGAGTACACTTTGATTCAATAATGTGTGCATTTTCAAAGTCACATTTCCTCTGATAAAACTGCAGAGTGTTCCTCACAAAGAAGTTTTCTTGTTTAAAACTCGTACACAATTATTAATTAAGAATTCTAAGAATTAAGAATTCTCTAGCTCTTCTCTACATAGAAGCCAAAATGATGAACACCATAAACTATGATGATATAATTAATAATTTTGCTATTAAAAAAGTGCGTAAAAAATTGTATCTCTTGATTTTTATTTCGTTATGCTCTTCTTAATGACTAATTCTAATTTTATTTAACTGTAAGGCCTTCTTTACCAAGAATGGAAAATTGTTATTTTAGGAAGGTATGTACGTACATGTACCCCATGCGGCTGCGGATACTAATAATAACATAAATCCGGCCCTGGTGGTAGGATTATCACGAGGATCATACCCGAGCTTGGGGGTTGGTCTAAGGGTTGCAAACGGCAACGAATAGATTTGATATTTATGCCAGTTTTTCATTCGCCACTTATCCAATTGCTGTGCTTTCAGCATACCACTTGTAGGGGGGTGATGCAAAATTTACCACTCCCGAATTCGTTAAAGGTCTTTACAACAACAAAAACTTACGCATTGTCGTCTGCCTTTGGGTCACTTTTCCCTCATCGGCGTATTATCACGATCGCGAAGGACCTGCGTGCAGCAACACCCTTCAGCAATTACACCGCATTTCTGCTCTTCTATGACCTTCGGGCTCCTCTAGCTTTATGCCCACGTGCTTAGGCACGCCTTCACCGTGACTTTGACCTGAACTCCGCCTTAAAATAATGAGGTAAGGGGCGATCCTTGATAAGAATAAGGTTCATTTCGGTACTCTATTCGCTGAATCCGCCCACTCCGTCCCTCCTTGTTTCTCCTGGGCTTACGCAAGTGCTACGCATCCTCCGCAGACGCCTGCGCCGGACACTTTCTACCCTTTTTCCGCTTGCCTTCGCTGGGGGCCTACGGAGACAGCTACTCAAAGTTTCACCGCCCGCGATGCACACTAATACGTCCGCGAGGGCACCATTATTCCCTGTTCGTATTCAAAACACTACGCTTTTAGCAAACCTCACTGATCTACACTCTTCTCAGTACTGCACGTACGTGCTTTGCTACAATCGCCGGCTAGCCCGAACAAAATCTACTTGTCCCGCAGCTGTATGCTCGCAGATCTAGACTCTCGTGCTCCGTAATGATCCCATGGGGAGTTCTCCTCACCGTTTTCTGGCCCTTTGGACCACGCTTCTCTATATTCTTGCATCAATTACTTTTTCTCCTCCTTCTCTTTAATTTCACTTACTTTGTTGTCGACGGGCTAAAGTGAAAAGAAAGCACGCCCCCTATGACCGTCCAGCCTTTTCCCGCACTCGTTTCTTCATATTCGACCCACCCTGTTGCTGGGCTGCCAACTCCTGACTCTTTTTTTTCAATCGATATTTTTAGGAGTTACCACCTAGTTTCCATGTCCGCCTGACTCTGTTACAAAATGCCCCCTTCTCAGGAGCTGGATTAAGATCGCTATAGATCCTAAACAGATCACCCACAGAAGCAAGACTTGTTGACGTAAGTCTTTTGCATGGTACATTCCGACAAATCGTCCTTGCTTGTCTTCTAATTTTAATTTTTATTAACGATAGCTTTGTCTAGATCTCCTACTTTTCCTTTCTCTGTCCTACTTGAAACGCTGAGTCGGGCGGTCTTGCGCATTCACTCTCCCGTTTTTTAAACAGTTCTCGTAAGACGGTTTATAAATATTAGGCGAAGCGAAGTAATGTGGTGAAACCATTGTAGTCCCGAAATACTTTCACTTCCTTTTAAGGGAACGGTCGTGTTATTTTTTTGTGCGTTTATGATAAACGGCAAGGTTTACGGCAGTCTGTAAACCGGTGTTTACTTACTTGAGAATCGAGTTTTAAGAAACTTCAGTTTTAACTTATACCGTATTTTTTCGCGTGTTCTGTGGCATATTTGGAGGCGAATTAACAATTTGTTTAATTTAAATTCCAAGCGAAGCTTAGCTCTTCCTTTTACCATAGCTTCTTCCTCTTCTTATTTTTTGTTCTTTCGTGTGCAAAAGAGAGTCTTATCTTAATTTCTGTAATTTTCCTTCGCTTTCTCCAAAGCTCTCGCCTCGGCTCCCATTTGACATAATGCACAGTGGTTGCGTCCATAGGCTAAAAATAAAAAAATCCTTTTAAAAATATTAAGTCAAAATCTAAGCAAATCAGCTCCAAATTGTCCAAATTTTGCTTGGCAACCCGGTTTTGTCCGGAATTCTAACGGGACTTTCTAAACACGGGTCGTCTTTAATTTCACAACACATCGAAATTAAAGTGGTTTTGCGTCACATCCAAGCTGCACTTTAAAGTGGACAAACGTACGCAAATTATAACCGATTTTAAATATTTAAAATTGATTTTAAAGTTGAAGGTATTTACTTTAATAAATTATCAGTTTATTTGTCAATGTTTTAAGGTAATAAAAATTTTAAGTGTAGCTGCTGATATTTGCTGATTTGTATATATTAATTAATGATCTCAAGCTCTCCTACTGTTTTTAAGGTCAAATTTTCGACGTGGACGAATAACAGCATTAGTTTGTTTTTTTGACGTTTCTTTTGCATTCGCATTGAAACAAAGGTTACGAAGATGATATAAATTATCTTGACATTTGTATTAGCTACATTTGAAAAAAATTCTTATTGGGCTAAATACCATCGAATCAAAAGTTCAATTGTTAATATCAATCTAATTGGCTGAACTCTATTAAAAGCATTGTAATCAAGTCTCTGAAAAAAAAAGTTTCAAGCGCTGAACGTGGTCGATCAAAAGTTAATTTTTCCGAGTCCTCAAAAAGGACGAAACGTCGTCGGATAGCGCTGATCGAAAAACATAATTTCGTTGAGATTTAAAAAATCTTTTAAAATTTTAAATTCCATTTTAAAATTTTCCCTAAAAATTTCAAAAAAATATTTTAAACGTATAGTAAAAAAATTGGCTACATCGGCTGATTTGGCGATAGTGCGCAAAAACACTTTCAGTAGAGTGGAATTTTTTAATTTTCATTTTTGGCACATTAGATATGTGTGAAAGTGTTACTCAACCCTGTAGCTCCCGTTGGTGTAGATATAGCTTGGTATGTCCATAGTCATTCCATTTCCATATGCCCGTCTCGCGTAGCCTTATTGTCGATAGCGTGGCTAACTTGACCCCCATTATCTCTACCGGTAATAGGTCGTGTATGAAGTCTAGGGCATCCGCCGGTGTAGTACGTAAAATAATAGTAAAAACGCCGGTGTAATAGTAAAAAAATTGGCTACATCGGCTGATTTGGCGATAGTGCGCAAAAACACTTTCAGTAGAGTGGAATTTTTTAATTTTCATTTTTGGCACATTAGATATGTGTGAAAGTGTTACTCAACCCTGTAGCTCCCGTTGGTGTAGATATAGCTTGGTATGTCTATAGTCAGTCCATTTCCATATGCCCGTCTCGCGTAGCCTAATTGTCGATAGCGTGGCTAACTTGACCCCCATTATCTCTACCGGTAATAGGTCGTGTATGAAGTCTAGGGCATCCGCCGGTGTAGTACGTAGGCTGCCTGTGATACAGACCTCCGCCATCCTTTGTGTTTGTCTAAGTTTCTCTCTAATTGTGGAGTTTGTGAGAGCAGGCCACCAGACCACCACCCCGAAGAAAAGGATGGGTCTACTGACTGTGTAAAGCCATCTTACTATTTTTGGGGACATTCCCCATTTAAGGCCAATGGCTTTTCTGCAAGTATAGAGCGCGATTGTTTCCTCGTTAGCTCTATCCATAGTGTTTGACTTCCAGTCCAGTTTCCTGTCTAGCGTAATCCCTAGGTACTTGGCGCCACCGCTAAGGGAGAGTGTTTCTCCTGATAGTTTTGGAAGCCTTAAGCTTGGTATTTTGTACTTCCTGGTGAAGAGGAAGAGCTCGGTTTTGAACGGGTTTACTCTTAGTCCATTCCTCACTGCCCATGTTGAGAGGACCCTTAGTTTGTCCGTCATGCGGTCTATTAGTGGCCCATTTATTTGGAATCTACTGATGGACGTCCTGTTGCGGCGCCTCCAGTCATACTGCACTTTTAGCGCGTATGCGGATGACCTGCTGCTCCTCGTCGAGGGCAATTCGCGAGCCGCGCTGAAAGGAAAAGGAGCGCAACTGATGTCCATCGTTGAAGCGTGGGGTACGGAAATCGGTGTTACCATTTCCACCAGCAAGACGGTGATAATGCTGCTGAAGGGGTCCCTCGCGCGTACCCCGTGTGTGAGAACCGCAGGAGCGAATCTCCCATACGTACGCAGCTGCCGGTACCTTGGCATCACGGTCAGCGAGCGCATGTTTTTCACTGCGCATATCGCATCGCTGCGTCAGCGAATGGCCGGAGTCATGGGAGCATTGGCGCATGTGCTGCGAGTCGACTGGAGATTCAGTCCTCGCGCCAGGCGGACCATATATGCCGGACTCATGGTGCCCTGTGCACTATTTGGTGCTTCGGTGTGGTATGTCTTTACGACGCGGCAAGTTGTAGCCAGGAGGCTACTTCTTTCCTGCCAGAGGCTAATCCTTATGGGATGCCTTCCGGTATGCCGAACAGTGTCAACCCTGGCACTGCAGGTGCTTGCTGGAGCCCCGCTTCTTCACCTGGTTGCTATGAAAATAGGAATCAAGTAGAAGTTGAAGCGTGGATACCCGTTGGAGGGGAACGACTGGCTCTACGGCGAAGACATTTCAAGTCTGAGCTGGACGCAGAAAGTCGCGCGCATCGAAGGATGCCTACTGTCGGACTGGCAGACTAGGTGGGATGATGCTGGCTCTCCCGGTCGGGTGACCAACAAATTCATCCCGGACGTTTCGTCCGTATATAAGAATCCATACTTTGGATTCTCGATGCGCGCTGGCTTTTTGTTGACAGGGCATGGGTCGTTCAATGCATTTCTGCATAGACGAGCTCTTAGTGATACTGCCGCATGCTCATGTGGCGATGCTAATGAGGATTGGGAGCACATTTTATGTGTCTACCCCCTCTATGCAGACTTGCGAGACCTCGATGGACTCGGTCTGCGCACGTTGGCGGAACCTGGACGTTTGGAAGGATTCTGAAGAGCGACGACAGGATGAGGAGACTAGAGCAGTTGGCCGCGGAGGTGTTCCGGAAGAGGAGGGGTCTTTAGACCCACTTCTCGTGCCGTGTGGCTAGCGGCGAAGAATTCTACCACAGTTCGCCATAGCTTGTCGTAGGAGGCGACTAACATGGCAGGGCCCCCCATCCGAGCTTGTCGGATCTAAAGGGGTGGGTCACCGAGCCCACAAACTTCGGTGCCACGGGTTGGATAGTGTGTCCAAGACACTACCATTGTGGGTATATTCGAGTGCCGTGGTCGTAATCCCTTCAGTGTGGAACCCGCCACGTTAAACAAGTTCGGAGAGATCCGAGACGCTCATGTAACTCAACCCTTATACCTTAGCCATTATCCCCTCCATCCATCCAAAAGCTTTACGAATTACGAAACAAATCACGTTCTTTAATTCCATATTATTTTGGAGTTACTTTCATCTATAACAGGGGTGCCCAGCCCCATTGCTCTCGGTGCTCCTTTGTTGTTGGAATTGCTCTTTCATATGGGAAATGAAATTTCATATACGTGTGTTTCTCCCAGCATAGGAATAGAAAAACAATTTCTCGTTTTTCCCTACTCTCTTCGTTCGTTGCCTTCGTTGCCGAGTTAAGCAACAATAATTGTATAGTATCTCAATTTTTCGTACTAATACGAAGGCACATCGTTTTTAAATTGCCCATAACTTTTCACTGCAAAAAAACACTTTTGGTTGAGGTCTCAAACAAAATGGTTGACATCGAAGCTATGAATTTATTTTATTAAAAATTTTATTACATTTTTTAATTTTCATTTCATTAATATTTTTTTATTACTTTTTTTTCTATTGAAAATGGTACTAAAATTTTTTTCAGTATACTGACTTGACTTGCAAAAAAAATTTCTCGCTCCAATGTATTGATCATTTTTTGCACTGGTATTGGAGTTTGCTCTGCCGTATGCTGAGCTTGGGCACCCCCGATCTATAAGCTGAAGTGGGACGTACGAGGGTAGGCTGATAAAAAGTCGGCCTTACAAAGAAAAAACATTTTTTTAATTCGTAAATATTTTATTCGATTAGTGTTTTCTATCAGATGATTACTGAGAAAGTTTCATGCGGTTTTATCAACACTGATAATTTTGGCGGGACTTTTAGCGCATTCACTTTTGCATTGTCGTCAACATGTATAAATGGATTGTCAACATGCACGAATATCGTGCTGTCCTAAGATTTTTGTTTTTAAAAGAGAAATACAACGACGATATTAAAAAGGAGCTAGACAAAGTTTATAAGGATTCAGCTCCATTATTTTCAACAATAAAATATTGGACTGCTGAATTTAAACGCGGGCGGACAAGCATTTTTGATTATGGCAACGGTTTTCTGGGAGGCCCGAGGTGTTATTCATGTGGATTATCTTGAAAAAGGCAGAACAATTACGGGACAATACTATTCCAATCTTTTGGGACGATTTGATTCACAGCTGAAGAAAAAAAGGCCGCACATGGCCAATAAAAAAGTTTTGTTTCACCAGGACAATGCACCCGCTCACAAGAGCGTTGTCGCCATTTCGAAATTGTGTGAATTGCACTACTAAATTCTACCCCATCCACTACATTCTCCAGATTTAGCATCCTGTGCTAATTGGCTTAATCTGTGAAACAAACGCCTATTTTGAGGACCTGGACAAATCCTATTTTATGGAAGGTATTGGGAAACTGGAGGATCGGTGGTCCAAATGCATACGTCTAAAAGGAAATTATGTTGAGAAATAAAAAAACATAATTTAAGAAAAAACGTATTTTCTTTGTAAGGCCGACTTTTTATCAGCCTTACGATGTTGCAAAAAGACATCTATCATCGTCATTACAATTTGAGAACTTTTGCTTGTATTCACTGTGCCCAGTACTGCCATCAAAACCACATCTCCCAAATAATGTTGATGCGTTCTCCGTGTTATCAAGACAATTTTCAATTACAGTTTTTTGGAGATGTAAAATACTAATAGCTGTATTTTCTAGTAGACTCAGCAGCTCCACTTTTGCATATATTTCATTTACTGTTCTTGGGATATCTTGAAGTCTTAAATCTGAGAATTTTTTCATAGCTTGGCAATACGCATGAAGAAGCTTCACTATTTACAAATTAACGATTAAGCAAGTATTGGTGTTTCGTTATTCCAGTGTCCATTAAAAGCGATAAAACCTTTTCAATATCGGCTTCGGATGACTTCAAGATCGGTGGAAAATCGACTGAGTGCAAAACAGAAACTGCAGACTCATCATTTTTTTCGAGCAGCGCTATCCGACGACGTTTGTCCTTTTTGAGGACTCAGAGAACTTATTGGGCTTGTATTTAGCCCAATAAGCAAAAATTTTTTTACAAATTTAGCTAATACAATTTTTAAGATAATTTATATCAACTTCGTAACCTTTGTTTCAATGCTCTCTTTTACCAAACAAATCACATCACGACTTTTTCCTGCATTTTTCCTCTCTTTGAGTAAATCAATAATGTACATCCGTCAAAGTCACAATTACATGCAGCACCTTAAGAAAGCAATAACATAAAAATTGAAAAATATAAGCAAAATTTTCGGTAAACAGAAATGACAACACAAACATAACAAATGACGAATGCAAAAGAAACTGTAAATTGATTTATATTATTGAAGTCGAAAAAATTTGAATTATATTTATAGCTGGCCATTATTGAATTATATTTATAGCTGAATTGTATTTGTTAGTTGTTAGTCCGTAAATTTACTCTTAGATAGCTTAGGGCGGAGCGGGAGCGAAAGCTCATATTCGCTCTTGTGCGAATTCGCCCCGCTTCGCCGCAATAGATAAGTTAGGCTTAAGATTAGAGAAAGATTAGAAAATATACTCGAATTTATAACGTTGAAGAAGCAAGACCTTTCGTTTTCGTTTTCGCCCAGTTTTTTATTAAATATTAGCAGCCACCCTTTTTGTTTTGTTATTTAAAGTGTGAGATAAAACAATCTCGTTAAACATTTTGGCGCCCCCGGGTGGACTTAGTGCGAGATATTTAATAAATAAAAAAAAACAAAGTGACAGTGACACTGTGTAATTACACATAATTACACACAAAAAAAAATATTTATATACATACAATTTAAAGAGCTGCTCGCGACGCGTCCGTGCTGTAGAACATAAAACCCAAAAATCACCGCGTCGTGAAACCCTCAAGCCTCGCAGGATCGTCACCGCAGGATCATCACCGCAGGATCATCACCGCAGGATCATCACCGCAGGAACTTCGCCACTTATCATAACCAATCTCCTTCCATGCCGTGCACCTGCATCGACTGCAACAGGAAAGTGGCAGCGGGATTAAAGGATCCCAAGGCAGAACCCCAGGTATTTGTGCGAAAAATTGAAAGTTGAGAAGAGACAAATTAAATCTTCGTCTTGTGCTGAAATATTGCACCCTCCTTTCAATTCTTGGCGCATACGTACTTGAAATTAGTAGAGCTTAAAAATTTGAGTAGTTAGTTAAATTATTAACAAACTGCCTGTGGCTAAAATTGACAAAAACATACATAAATACATATCCACATCACTGTCGCCCTCCCCTTTACCCCTCGTTCGTTTTCGCCAAACAAAATAGTTAAATTTAGTGCAGCCAAACATTTATTTATATACAAATATATGTACAAATATAATACATATTTACGTGCATAAATAATTTGGCGTACATACAAATATATGCAGCGGTAAAATTTTCGTTTTCGCTCCAACCGTTGTCCGCTGCTATATATGTAAATTACATTAATCCCGAAGTTCACTTTTTAAAAAAATAATTTTTAATTTTTAATTTTTTATTTTTAAAAACTTTATTTATTATTTCTTATTTGGTTCACAAACTTTATTTAAACGCTTAGGCTAGACCGATTGTATGTGAAAGGCTTGCTCCCGGAATGAGACTGCCTAATTTTTAATTGCCAGATAACCAACAAACCTTGGCTTAAGAGAAATAACCCAAAAGGGTACTTGGAGAGAATAAACAATTGCCCTAAGAGATTCTAAGAGAAAGGGACAATTTGCTGATGCAGTAGTTGAGTCATTCGTGAAGAGTGATAAGATCGGAAGATCGAACCAATTCGGACTGGTGACGGCGAGTCGGCTCTAATGTTTATGTCTGGCTTGGGCCATGGAAAATTTCATGGGAATGTTTACAAGTGGAGCTTGATGTTTAGTCTGGATAATCTTTTGGGGATCATCAGAAACGAGTGAGGGGAAATTAGGAGACAAGATAAGAAACGGCATGACGCATTCAGCAGGGGCTACTGCGTTTTGCAAATAATGTTTACATTGCCTTTTTGGTGAGGCAATTTATGAGTTGGATAACACACCCCCTTCTAAATTGAAGCGTCCCGATTCAAATGATGGTGCAGTCATGGAGTTTATTTGAGCTGTTAATTCTGCTACGATTATTTCTTCATGCGGGATTTCTTGATCGGACAAATTATTTGTTTTCAAAATATTGCTAAGCCGTGGTTTAATGGTTTTACAATATTTCCTTAATTTATAAATTAATAACCAAATTATATATGTTGAAATTAATGTGATTACAATTAATGTTAGTGGTATTCTGGTTTGTTTAATTTGAATAAAAGGATATAGGGTATTTATGTTATCAAATGATAGTTCCGAATTGTTGGATAATATATATTCGGATATTTCAAAATTATTATAATTGTGGGCTGTAATGTATTCTAATATTTTATTATCTACGTTTGAATATGATATATTATTAATTATTGTGGTGCCATTGAATGTTGTTAAATAAGACCCTATTAGGCAAGAGTCATTTACAATATTATTTCCATTTACTAAAATAGCACCTTCCTGAATTATATCTATTTGTTTATTTTTTTCTCTTATTTTATTACATATTGATTTTTCACCGTTCAATAAGCGAGTGAAACATGATTTTTCTGTACTAAGAACACAATAATTATTAAATAGTTCTTTTTTGAAATTATTTATTTCATAATAAATGTTGTCGCATTTTGCTACCTGATTGCTTAACAGTAATTTTCCATCATTATGAGAAATAGCTCTTGCGTAATAAGTATCGCATCTATTTTTTATAATGGGATATTTTAAATAGATTACAAATAATTCTTCGTGCAAAGCAATTTTGAATTCAGAAACGTCCAATAAATCCGTGATTACTACAGGTTTTGATTCGTTTTATATATTTCTTAAATATCATCTATATTTAATTTCTTTGTGTTAAAAACGTCCATTTAAGCCAATGTAATTGTATCAATTATATTTTGTAAGATCATAAGTTTTTAAATGTAAGCGATGTTTTCTTAGAGGTAGCTCTTGGCTTGTAAAAACCGATTTTAAATTTGTGGACAGTATTTTTATTTCATCAAACAATTTGGAATTTATTATTTGTTGCTTGTTGTTGTTATCAATTAATTCATTAATTTAATTCTCAATTGTTACTACGTCATCATGGTCCGGGGTACCAGCTAACCATTTTAAAACCGTTCCTAATTCATTAAAACCTCTCTTAGATCTTGTTGGCAATAATTGTGACAGAATTAAATTTCAAGTTCTTAAATTATATGAAATTTCCCAGTTCAATCTATCATTATTAGTATTCTTTATGTAGTTAAGCTCTGTGTCCATAATTTCTTTATAGAAACTAATGTTGGTAACATGAAATAGCTCAGCATATGATGTTGATGTCGGATGTTGTTGTGACTATGATCAGAAATAGAAGTATTGCGGAATGCATTGTTATCTGTAAGTTAGAGAACAAAAAAAAAATTTTAAGACTTAATATTATCTTTGTGAACTATTCTATTCCTATTGTTTATTATTACTTTATTATCCTGGTTTTCCTTAACTACCTGTTTTTTATATCTCGGTTTTAGTTTGTTTCTTTCCCCATATTTCTTTTCATAAATTATTTCTCCTACATTATAATTTTTTTGTTTCTTGTCTTTGTTATGCGTTGCTAACATAACTGTTTGAGCTTGTTGGAGAATGTTAGGTATTTTCTCATGGTTTATTTTGTTGTATAATATGTCCAATGGCTTTTCATTGGTAACTGAGTGAATACTCTGATTATATTTTTGAGCTGCCCTTATGATTATTTCAGAGTAATCTGTTAGATTGTATTCATCTTTGATACATCTAGCGATCTCTGTGAGTGTTGAATGTGCCCTTTCAATTTGACCATTGGAAGTGCTATGTCTTGGATCTGCAAAGTGTATTGTGAGTCCACTTCTACTTATAAATGAACGAAATTGTGCAGATGTGAAACTTGGTTCGTTGTCTGTCATGACGGTTTTGGCTAATGGATAATGTTGTAAAATTTCTAGTACTTTGTTTTCAATATTTAGCTTATTTTCTATTTCTTTGACTGTTAAGAATTTTGAATAAGCGTCAATACATGTTAAAAAAATTTTTTTATCTGCGTAAAATATATCAATATGAAGATTTTCACCTTCGCTAGTTGGAATTGGTGCTTCACCTATCGGAATTTCTACTGGATGTCTGCAATATTTATTTTGGTTACAAATGACGCAATTTTTTATATATTCTTTTAATTTTATAAATAATTTTGGCCAATAATAAAGTCTAGATATTTGTTTGTAATTTTCGTCTAATCCTCTATGGGCACGACAATGAGTCTCTTCAATAATAATTGCCTTATCTTCGTCACTTTCTACGTCTTGTAAAAAAATTCTTGTAAATAGGAATTTGTTTCCGAAATTTTCTTTTAGTGGTTTTTGCAATAAGTAAAGGTCTTCTAGGGTACAGTGCAGGCCTATGGCTATATTTGGTGAAATATATTCCTTTAGTAACGTTACTAAATTCTCTGGAGTATCATACTCAATAATATGTCTAACATTATTGAAGACATTTATTGATTCGTGGACTGTTAATCTGCCAGTAGTGATTAAGAGTTGAATTTCGAATTGATTAAGTGGTTTATTAGTTTCTTGGATTACATTTTCAAAGCTGCTTTCTGCAGAATGAATTGTATTTTCATCAGAGCTAACCTCTGATATATCTGCGTCGGACAAATTGTTTATTTGGACTCTGGATAGGGCATCCGCTACAACATTAGTTGTACCTGGTTTGTAATGAATTTTTGGTGTAAAGCTTTGTATGAATGAATACCAACTTTTCATGTCAATATTTGGGTTTTTGTCAGATATTGAATACGATAATGACTGATGATCGGTGTGAATTTCCATTCCAACCACGCCATATAAATAGTTTCTTAGGTTTTTTAATGCCCAAACAATTGCTAATAATTCTTTCTTGTTTGTGGCGTATGCTCGTTCTGTTTTATTGAGGGTTTTTGATATAAAAGTTATAGGTTTACCCTCTTGTGACAGAACCGCTCCTAATGCTATATTTGAAGCGTCTGTTGTAAGAACGAATTTTTTACTATAATCTGGTTGCACTAATTCAAGTTGATTAGTAAGGTTTTGCTTAAGTTCATTGAATGCTTTTACAGCTGGTTCGTCCAACTGTACCGACATTTTTTTCGACATGTTTTTAGATATTTTACCATTATGGCCTCCTAAATATGATGTGAGTGGTTTTGCTATATAAGCATAATTACGGACAAACTTTCTATAATAACCTGTTACGCCAAGAAAGCTTCTAAGCTCTCTGATATTTTTTGGAATTGGGTAATTTTGTATCGCTGCGATTTTGACTGGGTCTGTTTTGATTGCATAATAAGAGACCACGTATCCAAGAAAGTTGGTTTCTTGCGAAAAGAATTTGGATTTTTCTAAAGAAATTTTCATATTTGCTTCTAAAAGGATATTTATTATTCTAGTTAAATCATTAAAATGTTCTTCTACTGAATTTGAGAAAATTATTATATCGTCCATATAGACGTGGCAAGTTTTTCCAACTTGATCTCTTAAAATGTCATCCATTGCTCGTTGGAAGATTCTTGGAGCGTTTGTCAAGCCAAAAGGCATTCTTAAAAATTCGTATTTACCGTTATTTATAGAAAAAGACGTTTTTTGAATGTCGGATTCTCTCATTAATATTTGATGAAAACCTGATTCCAAGTCAATTGTGGAAAAAAATTTTGCTTTTCCCAGATTAGCTAATATAACAGATGGATCCTGCATCGGGTATCTATCGGGAATTGTGTTTTCGTTTAATTTTTTAAAATCAATGACAAGTCTTAGTTTTGGACTGCCATCTTCATTGTATCCTTTTTTCGGAACTACAAGAACTGGAGAATTATACGGACTCCTGCTAGGTTGTATGATTTTTTCGGACAACATTCTTTTAATTTCTTTATTAACAAATTCTGCTACAGATTGGGCATATGGGTATTGTTTACCATATATGGGTCTATCATGTTCTAAGTTTATTTCCCCTCTAATATCAGTGCGGAAAGGGATTTGCATATTTATTTTAGAGTGCTCATTTTTGATATGGTTTGTTATTATATTTCTTAATTCTTCCATATCATTTTCTGATTTTAATTTTATGTTGGTTAGGCAATGTTTCTTATTTTTGTTGTTGCCTGAAGTAGATTGTGAGGTTGTTGACCTTAGATCTTCATTTTTTGATTGGAAGGACTTTATTGAACAAAAATCTTCTGAGCGCTCTGATTCGGAGCTGTAGTCAAAGTCGCTTGTTTCGACGCAGACTGAATACGATTTAACTTGTTTTATCTGGTTAAAATATTTGTTTATTAGGAATTTGTTCAGAGGGTGATTACATTTTTCCTCGGTGTGGCATAGATTTTCATTACACACTTTATTGTGAAAAAGTAATTTTTCCTCTTTCCCATGATATTGTATAACTCCCTTTTTTGTGTCGATTATAGCACCAATTTTTTTAAGTAGATTATATCCGACTAACAAGTCAGTTTCTAAACCCTCGATTTCATAAAAGATATGTTTAATATTGAAAATTGTTATTATGTGAAAATATTTTATTTTCGAATATCCGTTAACTGTTGAAACCCTTTTATAAATAGAGAGTTCATTTTTATTTAAATATATTCCCTTTTTAATGTAACAAGCGGTTGCGCCTGTATCAATTAGTACTTTAAAATTTTTATTTTCTTTTCTGTCAAATCGTATTAAGTAAGGTAATCTTACTCTTGCCCTTCCCCTAAAAAATGGTCCTCCTGAATATTATTAATTTTCATGTTTTTATTTTGTGGTTGATTTACTGTACTCTCAAGCTCTCGCTTTACTGGAAAATGACTTGGGCCAGCTGCTTGATTTGCAAAGTTTTGTGGATTATTACGGCTATAATTATGTTGATAATAGTGTGGTCGACCTGAATACGGACGATCTTGGTTTTGGTTTGTGTCAAAATTTTGGGTATATCCCTGACGATAATTATTAGATTGCCCTTTTGGTCGGTTTACGGACTGTATGGAAGGATCGACTTCCATTGGTTCTGGGGTTTGTTGTCCCTGAACGTTGTTCTGGCCGAAATAAGTCTGTTGGGGCCAACTTTGGTTTTGGCTGTTTCCCCATTTTGGTTTATTAAAGTTTTGTTTTGGTTGAACCGAGTTAAATCTTAGGTAATTATTTTGCCTTCGGTTTTCATTTTGAAAGCCATAATATCTATTGGCGAATTGGGCTCTAAAATTATTTGATTCCAGTTCTTGCACTTTTGCTAAGGCGTTTGGAAGGTCGGGTGGATTTAGCGAGAAAAGTGTCTCTGATATTGATCCGTTTAGACCAGAAATAAAGATTCTTAGAGCATTGCTCCTAATTACTTTATTAGTTTCTTTTGTAATTTCGCTTTCTTTACCGTATGTCATTATGGTCTTATTGATCAGTAGGGTCATCTTTTTATTTACCTCATTATAGAACTCCGTAATAGACAATTTACCTTGTCTAAGAATACTTAGTTCAGCTTCTAGAACGTGGATTGGTCTTCTATCATTATAGATTAAATCCAATCTAGACAAAATTGCATTGAAATTAAGAACTGTTCCATGGTTGGTTAGGGCATCATGTGCCGCTCCCATGATTTTGTTACGAAGTATGGTTAACGCTATAAAATATTGCTCACTGTTTATTTTATATAAACTCATTGCTGTCTCTGCAGCCTCCCTCCAGCCTAAATACTGAGTTTGCTCCCCATTAAATTTTGGCAGAGCTTTAATCACTTCTAATGTTGTATCACAACTTATATTTGGATTAATTGTCTGAATTTTATAATCTTCTACCGTTTTTTCCTTACTTTCTACTTTTGCCGATAATTCATTAATTTTTGTAGTCAATTCATTTAACTGGACATTTATCAATCTATTTATTATTTCTGTTGTAATAGAACTGGTTCCAATTCCACTACCTAATGTGCTTGATCCACCACCGGTTGCCATGTTTAAATTTTGAAAATTATTTATTATATCTTCCAGATTGTTTAATCGTATTTTCAAGAGTATTTATTTAAGTATTTAATTTTTCAAGAGATTTGACTTAGTTTTATAAAATTTTTTGTTAGAATTTTTTATATGTATAACTAAGGATAAGCTTTTCTTTAATTTCTCACGATGATGTTGTATCCTTTCCTCCTTAGTTAGATGTCCTGTTTGGTTTCTTCCTTCGGCTATCTGTATCCTTTTCTCCTTGGTTAGATGTTCTGTTGGATTTCTTCCTTCCTTCTTTTGTTGGATCGGTTAATCAGCTTTTGTATTTGATTGAATTTATTTATTCCTTATGTATTTGTTCCTTTTTTTTTTTTTTTTTAAATTATTTTTTTTGTATTTCTTTGTATATTGTTTTTTTTTTTATTATTTTTTGTATATTGTTTTTTGTTAAACTTTTCTGTTTATAAAATGTTTTTGCTTTATTGTTTTTTGTTAAACTTTTCTGTTTATAAAATGTTTTTGCTTATTCAGGTCTCTTGAAAAGCTCCTCTTGAAAAATCACTGATGCACTGTGTGGATTTGTTTAGAGTTGTTTTTGTTTGTGTTGTTTTTCATTTATTAATTTATTTTTCAATGACCACGGTTTTTTAATTTTGAACACTGAATTTTAATGTGTTTTTTTTGTAATGTTTTTTATATATATTTTTTTATTTTTTATCGGAGTCTTTACCAATCACTAGTCTTTGGTTTGCCCGTTCAACGCGATTAAATTGGGATTTATATGAGTTTTTTTGAGCCACGCTGGTGCTTTCCTTTTAATTAATTTGTTTTTATTTTAATTAATTATTTATTAGAATCACCTTTATTTGCATGGCCCCACGTTGGGCGCCAATTAAATTAATCCCGAAGTTCACTTTTTAAAAAAATAATTTTTAATTTTTAATTTTTTTTTTTTAAAAACTTTATTTATTATTTCTTATTTGGTTCACAAACTTTATTTAAACGCTTAGGCTAGACCGATTGTATGTGAAAGGCTTGCTCCCGGAATGAGACTGCCTAATTTTTAATTGCCAGATAACCAACAAACCTCGGCTTAAGAGAAATAACCCAAAAGGGTACTTGGAGAGAATAAACAATTGCCCTAAGAGATTCTAAGAGAAAGGGACAATTTGCTGATGCAGTAGTTGAGTCATTCGTGAAGAGTGATAAGATCGGAAGATCGAACCAATTCGGACTGGTGACGGCGAGTCGGCTCTAATGTTTATGTCTGGCTTGGGCCATGGAAAATTTCATGGGAATGTTTACAAGTGGAGCTTGATGTTTAGTCTGGATAATCTTTTGGGGATCATCAGAAACGAGTGAGGGGAAATTAGGAGACAAGATAAGAAACGGCATGACGCATTCAGCAGGGGCTACTGCGTTTTGCAAATAATGTTTACATTGCCTTTTTGGTGAGGCAATTTATGAGTTGGATAACATGTATGTATGTATATGCATTAGTTTGGCGCATTTTATTTTACCGGAACGCCAAGTGACGCGCTACCCTATAATTGTGGGGTATACACCTTTTTCGGTGTCATTGGCAACCAACTATTTTTTTGGATACTCAGTGCCTCGACTATCAACATAATTCGACTATTAAATAATTAATTAATTATTTATCTTTTTTCGCCATATTAAATAATTAATTTTCGTTTTCGCTAGATATTAAATTAAATATCTTTTTTCGCTCGTTTTCGTTTTTTGAATTTAATTTATTAATTAAATAATTAAAATTAAAAAATTTTGTATATTAGTCAAAATTTTTTATTTTTTTTGCTAATTAACAAAAAAATTAAAAAATTTTTTATTTAAAAATAAAAACAAAAATTTTAAATTTTTTATCGTCGTCTGTTTATTAAAAATAAATAAATAAATTTTAAAATGGAAAGTAATAAACAGAAAGTTAAATCCACGACTCTTGATGAATTAAGAAGAAGATTAAATGTCAGAGTAAAAAGCATTCGCCGGTTAGAGGAACGTTTGGAAGCTGGGTCAGTTCCTTTAGTGAAGACCGAGCTGGAGTGCCGGCTTCAGGTTTTAAATGAGACAATATTTAAGGCAAACGAGTTGCAAGACCAGATCGAGCAATTAGATGAGGAAGATGAATTTGGAGCCGAGTTGGAAGAATTAGAGATAACAACTAAGGCAAGGGTGATGTCTTTATTAAATACTTTCACGTTAGCTGAAGAGTCCCCACCAGCTACTGCAATTTCTGCAGCCCCAACTCGAGCTCGACTTCCCAGTTTGGCATTGCCAAAATTCAGTGGAAACTATTCGGAGTTTAAAAATTTCATGAGTCTCTTTGAGACATTAGTAGACAAGGATGTGAACATTCCAGTTATCGAGAAATTGAACCATTTAATTTCTTGCCTCTCTGGTGAAGCCTTAGGAACTATCAAGGCATTCCAAGTCACCGAGAGTAATTATGACAAAGCTATTGCTAGTCTAAAAAGAGTTTACGATAACGAATGTCTCATCTTTGCGAACCAAATAAGCAAATTATTCAGCCTTCCGAAAGTTTCCCAGCCGTCTGCGTCGTCGTTGAGAGGTCTCATCGACACAGTGTCATCGATCTATGGGTCACTCTTATCCATAGGAGATGACACTAAAATTGCAAACTCAATGATCATTCATTTAGTTTTGAGTAGAGTAGATCCAGTGACCAGAGAAAAATGGGAAGAGTCACTGGATTATGAGGAATTGCCGCTGTGGTCCGATTTCGAAAAAATATTAAACCGTAGGTACCAGCACCTGTCCGCTGAAGAGACTGGCAAGCCAAAACAGGAGAAAATTGGGTTCGGGAAGCAGCATAATAGGAGTTCGTTGGCTTGCTCCGCTTCCAATAAACAAGCTTGCAGTTATTGCAACGCACAAGACCATAGTCTTGCCCAGTGTAGTCCGTTCGCTCGCCTTGCTGTAATGCAACGGTTTGAGTTTGTCAAGTCAGCCTCATTATGTTTAAATTGTCTGCGAAAAGGTCACACGGTTGCGAAGTGTAAATCGACTAGATGTCAAATTTGTGCAAGATCGCACCACAAACTTCTGCACCGATTTACTGTGACCGAAAATAACTTGGCGTTACCACCCCCAAATGAACATCCTCCCCCAGCGCTACATCTTGATGGCCCTTCTACGTCACATGCTTTGCATGCGTCATCACTAGAAAGGGTTTTGTTAGCGACGTCGATCGTAAGCGTTAGAACTAAAAATGGCGAGCATATATTGGCCCGAGCACTACTTGACTCTGGGTCACAAATGAACTTCATTACTGAAGAACTTGCTCAACGCTTACAGATCCGTAGGGAGGAATCGTGTATCAACTTGCTTGGAATTGGTCAAGCTAATTCCCAGGTTAAGAAAAAGATACACACTGTGGTGAAGTCAACGATTAATGGTACAGAGTTTCTGTTCGACTTTTGGATTTTGAGAACTATCTCGGGTTATCACCCTGACCAGTCAGTGAACGTGAAAGATTGGGACCTACCAAAGAACTTGCCGCTAGCAGACCCATATTTCTACAAACCTCAGCGGATGGATATGTTAATTGGAGCTGAGTCATTTTTCGAATTGTTGTCCGTTGGCCAAATAAAACAAGGGCCAAACCATCCCATCCTCCAAAAAACTCTCCTTGGATGGATAGTATCGGGAAAATATAAGGCAAATACCTCAACTCCTCAACAGCCTGTCTCTAGCCTGAATTGCCAAGAAGAACTACTCGAGTCGATAGATGGCAATTTGAAAAAATTCTGGTCGTTGGAAGAAGTACCAACTTCCAAAAAGCTTTTGTCACCTGAACAAGAGTTATGTGAGGAACATTATCAGAAAAATACAGTTGTGCTGCCTTCAGGTCGATTTGAAGTCAGGCTTCCATTTAAATCGGATCCAAGCGTTTTGGGAAACTCGTTCGAGGTAGCCAAACGCCGTTTTTTGTCGCTCGAGAGAAGATTATCTCGAGATCCGAATTTAAAGAAAATGTATGTGGAATTCATGGAAGAATACGAATCCTTAGGTCATATGTCCCCTACAAGCAATGATGTTCTTGCTACTCCACACTACGTCATACCCCATCAGTGTGTCTTACGGCCTCAAAGCACATCGACCAAATTACGAGTCGTGTTTGATGCGTCTTGTAAGACATCAACACATAAGTGCCTTAACGATCTGTTGATGGTTGGTCCTACCATCCAGGAAGAGTTGTATTCAATTCTTCTTAGGTTCCGGCTGAACAGATTCTCTCTCGGATAGCCGACATAAAAAAGATGTATCGCCAAGTAATGGTAAATGAAGCCGATAGGCGATACCAGTTGATAGTGTGGAGGAAAGACCCATCAGAGTCCTTGAAACTGTGCAAGCTCAATACCGTTACATATGGCACTGCGCCAGCCCCATTCCTGGCCATAAGGTGTTTGAAGAGGTTGAGTGAATCTGTGAAAAATACATTCCCTCGAGCTGCCGAAGTTATTGGGTCTGACTTTTAACGGGTGCTGGTTGCATTGAGGAGCTAAAGACAATTAAGTCTGAAGTAACTCAGGTTCTTCAAAACGCTGGGTTTGAATTGAGCAAGTGGTTTTCAAACTCGCCTGAAGTTACTGCATCCGAGAGCACGGTTAAGCCAATAACACTTTCGGACTCAGAACTGACTAAAGCATTAGGAATCGCTTGGGTTCCTAAAGAAGATGTATTTAAATTTGAAATTGATGCTTCAGTCATGGGTCAAAGGGCGACCAAGCGGAACATCCTTTCGGTGACATCGAAGTTGTTTGACCCCCTTGGCCTATTAAGCCCTATACTTATAAAAGGAAAGATCCTATTGCAGGAACTTTGGCTAAATAAGCTAGATTGGGATGAGTCAATTCCACTGCACTTAGAAACAGCGTGGAACAAAATACAAGTTGCCCTGTCGCAATTAGAGGACATCTCAATTCCGAGATTCGTGTTTACCGAGCCGATGTCACCGATTCAAATTCATGCCTTTTCTGACGCATCGATGAGAGCCTATGGAGCCTGCGTCTATATTCGTTGCAAATCTGCAGAAGGTATTAAAGTTTCATTGTTGACGGCAAAGTCCAAAGTAGCGCCGCTCAAGACAAAGACGCTCCCCCGTCTTGAGTTATGTGCCGCTCACCTTCTCGCAGATCTCTGCCGCAAGATAAAGCCTCTAATAAAAGTTCCGATCGAACGAAGTGTATTTTGGTCGGATTCAGAAGTAACTCTTCATTGGATTCGTTCCCATCCATCGTCGTTGTCAACGTTCGTATCGAATAGAGTAGCTGAAATTCAAGAGTGGTCAGAGGATAGCACGTGGCGGCATGTACCAACTAAACAGAACCCGGCAGATATAGTGTCCAGAGGTGGAGACGTAAAGGAGACTGTAGAATCGATCTGGTTTACAGGTCCATCGTTTTTAAAGGAACCGGAAGATAAGTGGCCGACGAGCCCCCGGTTTGATCTGTCACCAGAACTTCTACAGATGGAAGCGAAAAAGAATGCGGTCGGATTAACCGCAATCGTATCTACCTCAGATTTATTGGACGTGATAGAAGGTTATTCCTCTCACTTAAAACTGCTGCGAGTGTTCGTTTATATGTTCCGCTTTATAAGGAAATCGAAGAAATTAGTAGTGAATTCTGATATTGTTCCCTCACCTGTCGAATATAATGAAGCATTTAAGAAAATAGTCGAAATAGTCCAAGAGCACGAGTATCAAGATGAAATAGAAAAGATCCGAAAAAATTTAAGTGTTAGCCCTAGCCTACAAAAGTTAAATCCCTTTCTACACGAATCTTCAGAGGCTGGGCTTACCTTTTCGTTGTTGCGGGTTGGGGGGCGACTAGCTAATGCTCCTATATCGTACGATGCCAAGTTTCCAGTAATGTTGACAAAACGCTCTCAATTTGTTCAGAGCTACGTCCGATACTTGCACGAGTCGAATTTTCATGTGGGTTCATGAGCACTTGTGAGTCTTTTGCGACAGCGCATATGGATCGTAAATGCGCAGGAAGTCTGCAGTCAGACAGTACGGTCATGCATTCGCTGCTTTAAATGCAAGCCTCGTCTGATGACTCAAATCATGGGTGATTTACCCTTAGATAGAATTCGTGCTCTCCGCCCATTCTCCATATGTGGTGTTGATTTTTGTGGCCCTATAGATACGACATTGAAAATTCGTGGTAGGCCACCCTATAAGTCCTACATTGCCTTATTTGTTTGTTTTGCGTCCAAGGCAGTTCATTTAGAAGTAGTTTCCGACCTTTCAACTGATTCCTTTTTATTGGCTTTTCAAAGGTTCGTTGGGCGCCGAGGATGTCCGCAGATCGTGCACTGCGACAACGCGACGAACTTCGTCGGAGCGAGTCGCCACTTCGCAGACCTTCGTCGGAGAATCGAGGACGAGGTCGACGCGGTCACGCAATACGCATCAAAAAGCGGATGCGTATTTGCGTTCATACCGCCGCGGGCTCCGCACATGGGCGGACTATGGGAGGCAGTTGTGAAGTCTGCAAAACACCTACTCCTACGAGCGGTAGGGAACGCCAGACTGACCGCGGAGGAGCTGCAGACCGTCCTCGTTGGAGTCGAGGCCGTCCTGAACTCACGACCCCTGGGGGCTCTGAGTCAGGACCCAAGCGACGGCGAGGCGCTTACTCCCGGGCACCTGTTGACAGGCGGGCCGCTCATCGCCCCACCAGCACCGCGGACCCCGGACCAGCAGGGTCTAACGTGCTTGCGGCGATGGCGGCTTGTCTCGTCAATCAAGCAAATGTTTTAGCAGCGATGGTCCCGGGAGTACGTCTTGGGCCTACAGGCGCGGTCGAAGTGGCAGCACCAGGAGGACGACATCCGGACGGGCGAGCTGGTCCTGATCGCAGAGGATCACCAGCCGCCACAACAGTGGCTCACGGGACGAGTTGGAGCAACAACCGCCGGCGCGGACGGAAGGGTCAGGGTCGCCGTCGTCCGAACTAGCTCTGGAGCGGAATATAGGAGAGCGGTCCACAAGCTGGCGCGGCTGCCAGTTAGTTGAAGCCTGATGGAGGCCTTCAACAGGGCCGGTGTAAATTGATTTATATTATTGAAGTCGAAAAAATTTGAATTATATTTTTAGCTGGCCTTTATTGAATTATATTTATAGCTGAATTGTATTTGTTAGTTGTTAGTCCGTAAATTTACTCTTAGATAGCTTAGGGCGGAGCGGGAGCGAAAGCTCATATTCGCTCTTGTGCGAATTCGCCCCGCTTCGCCGCAATAGATAAGTTAGGCTTAAGATTAGAGAAAGATTAGAAAATATACTCGAATTTATAACGTTGAAGAAGCAAGACCTTTCGTTTTCGTTTTCGCCCAGTTTTTTATTAAATATTAGCAGCCACCCTTTTTGTTTTGTTATTTAAAGTGTGAGATAAAACAATCTCGTTAAACATTTTGGCGCCCCCGGGTGGACTTAGTGCGAGATATTTAATAAATAAAAAAAAACAAAGTGACAGTGACACTGTGTAATTACACATAATTACACACAAAAAAAAATATTTATATACATACAATTTAAAGAGCTTTAATTAGACCACTTTCCAAGTCAATGGAAATGTGCAGAGATCATAATGATCCTAAAGCCAAACAAAGTGGAAACAGAATTAACATCATATCGTCCCATTAGTCTGCTGACAATATTCTCGAAAGTGTTTGAAAAAATACTCCTGAAGAGAATGTTGCCAATTTTGGACGAACTTTCCATAATTCCTGAATACCAATTCGGATTCAGGAGAGGCCACGGGACCCCCGAGCAGTGCCACAGGGTCATTAATGATATAATTACTGCATTTGAGACAAAAATACTGCACAGCTGCATTTCTTGACGTTCAACAAGCGTTTGATCGAGTCTGGCACAAAGGATTATTGTACAAGATAAAAAATTGCTACCTGCTCCGTATTACTTAATAATTAAATCATATCTTAATAAAAGATGCTTTTACGTGCAGCAGAAAAACGATTCATCTACGTTACTTCTTATTAATGCAGGCGTCCCACAAGGAAGTGTACTGGGACCAGTTCTCTACACTCTATATACGGCGGATATGCCAGTCACAACAACTGCACTGTTTGCAACATACGCTGATGATACAGCCGTTTTGGCCACAAGCTATTATAGAAATGAAGCTTCTGAACTTCTGCAGCGTGAGCTAAGCCTAATTGAAGACTGGTTCCTTCGATGGAAAATTAGAATTAACTCCTAAAATCTGTCCAATAACCTTTTCATTGAGACCAGGTAATTGCCCAAATGTGTCACTTTACGGCTCGCCAATTCCACAAAGTACCTGTGTCAAGTATCTGGGCTTGCATCTCGACCGCAGATTAACGTGAAAAATCACATCAAAGCCAAATGTCAGCAGCTCAGACTTAAAACACTAAAATGTCCTGGTTGATAAGTCGAAAATCGGGAACCTCATTGGAAAACAAAATTCGCCTCTACAAAGCTATATTAAAGCCTGTTTGGACTTACGCTATACAGCTTTGGGGAACTGCCAGCAACTCAAATATTGAGATACTACAGCGCTACCAGTCAAAAACTTTGCGACAAATTGTCAATGCTCCTTTTATGTAACTAATGCAAACATCCACAAGGATCTCAATATCCCAACCATAAGAGAAGAAATAAATAAAATTAGTAAAAAATATATCGACAGACTCCATAATCATGAAAATAATTTAGCCTTAAGCCTAGTAGATAACAGCTTATCATTAAGAAGACTAAAAAGATACCACATACTAGATCTTCCAGATAGATAAATTCAATTAACAGAAACGATGTTGTATATAATAGCAGGGTTCACTGGAAAACTGCTATTCCTGTTATTTAATATTAATTATAAAATTTACTTATTGTTTATAAAAACAGATTGTAAATAAATGAAGAGTTTAAAAAAAAAAAAAAAAAAAAAAGTGTGAGATAAAAAAATCTCGTTAAACAGAAACATCACAGAAACAAACGAATAACAGCAGTCCACGCCGAAAATTTGACCTTGAAAGCAGTAGGAGAGCTTGAGATTATGAATTAATATATACAAATCAGCAAATATCAGCAGATACACTTAAAATTTGTATTACCTTAAAACATTGACAAATACACTGATAACACTTAGAAAAGGGGGATCGGGGGGCAACATATCTAAACAGACAAAATGACACAATACTGTTCACAATACTGAAAAAAATTAGTATTAATTAAAAAATCACAATATTGTTAGATGGATTTTTTTATTATTGGCCTATAGACGCAACGACTGTGCAATGGTTCAATGTATAATGTTTTTATACCCCTGCAGACGGTATTACAATTTTGGTCAACGCAACGAAGGAGACTTCTTAAGGATCAGCCGACTACATCCTACAGTTGTCACATAACTGTCATAAAACACGCAACTTTTTATTTTTTTTCAGATAGAAAGTTGAAAATTCGAACAGGTTCCATTTTTGATTAATTGTTCCGACCCGCGAATTTTTTTGACGATCGGCCGACCATATCTTACAGTTGCATTATAACTGAACGACCGCAAATGGTTTTTGGTAAAAATACCAACTTTGGTTATTTGGAAGATAAAAGTATGGGACTTTTTTAAGATTTTGTATTGTAACAAATTGGTTATATTATGATATTCCCAAAATGATCGGCAAACTATATCTATTTTTGCGATATATATCCGGTTTAACTGCAATGGTATGTCAACTTCGGCTCCGCCCGAAGTAAGCCTTTCCTTGTTGTTTAACTTTTTACAGTAGCGGACAATGAAATCCTGACAGGCAGAAAATACTATTTTTTTAGTTTTTTTTCAGCCAGCGCGCTGCAGCGTTTACTTTATGGAGTAAATTTTTTTTAAGTCAATGAAATTAATATAAATGTTAATTTAAAAAGTGTTCTTTTAAATTTAATTTTGTTTTATTTGGAAATACAACGTATACTTCAATATTTGATAAAATAACAAAAAATGTAGGCAAACAAAAATTATTTTTTTATACAAAAAAAAAATTTTTTTTTACTATTTCAAGGTATCAACAATTTTTGAAAATTAGTTCTTAACGTATTAATTATTAAGTATTTAACGTATTAAAAATTAATTTTGTGTTTTAGTATTTAGTTGGTCTTCTTTGAGTTTTTATACGGCCTTTATTCTTGATGGCATAAAATCTACCAAGTTTTCATTAGTTTTCTTAATTATGCCTTTATAACAGACACTTTCCACTGTCAAATTAAATTCTCTTATTATTTTGAGTTTATTTTTATGTATTAACTTTTAAAATAGGCCAACGATTTTGAATCGGATAGAAATCAGGACTATTGTCTGTCCAGTATTACGTTGATATTCGATTTTTCTGCAAATAATTAATAACCTAAATTAAAACAAAAAAACAAAAAAGGAAAGCTAACTTCGGGCGGAGCCGAAGTTGATATACCCTTGCAGTTAAAACCGGATAAATATCGCAAGCATCGGATATAGTTGGCCGATCCTTATAAGAATATGATAATATAACCCAATTTATTATAATATACCCAATTTATAAAAAATTTTTTAAATTATAAAACATGTCGTATTACTTTGCCAAAAGTAGCTCTCGTGTAAAATTCTAAAAACTAAAAGTAAAATGTAAAGTCTAAAAACATCAAAGTTATACCATTTCCGATCAATCAGCTATATGGCAGGATATAGTCGGCCGAACCAGGCCGTTCCGACCTATATACTGCGTTCAAAGGAAGAGTGTGTTCAAAGTTTCAAGTCGATAGCTTCAAAACTGATAGGCTAGATTGCGTAGAAACAGACAAACGGACAGACGGACATGCTCATATCAACTCAGGAGGTGATCCTGGTCAAGAATATACATACTTTATAGGGTCGGAGATGTCTACTTCACTGGGTTTCACAGTTTTGGGCAAAATTATAATACCCTCTGCTAGGGTATAAATAGATCCCTTTTCTTTTCACGATAGGACCTAAGTCGTCCTGATTATGTTTGGGGCATGAGAAAGATGCTCCTCCATTGAGGGTAAAAGGTGACGATTCAGAAAACCTTGGAACTCTTACTGTTGTAAGCCAAGTGGATTATTTTGCTGTCGTTAGAAAAAAATGACGTTTCACCAATCATGTACAGTTCAAGATTCGATTGCATTTTGACCCACTTTAGCCTTTTCTGGGTTTTTCGCTGTTCGCCGGCCATGAAGTCCTGCCTCCTTAATGTTTCTTCGAACGGTTCGAGTGTTTTTTTTAACTCCTTTCAACTGGATAATCTTACTTTTTAAATTTTTTGCTTATTTGAAACGATCAGTCATGCTTAATCGTGGAAGGATTCGATCCTTGTGGTAGTTGGTGTTCTTTTTCTTTCCTGATCCTGGCATATGCTTTAGAGTTCTGGTTTTCTCAAAATTTTGTAGGAAATCCTCTGGTTTTCTCAAAATTGTGGAGGAAAGAAAAGAAAAGATCCTCGAAAGAAGACTTAATAAATCCAACGTTAGAGCTTATTCCTCGGAAGCTTAAGATTTTCGATTTTAAGGCCAATATGGCCCCAAGGACATTTTCAGTCATTTTCGACATATTTAAAAAAAAAAATTTTTTCAACAAAGGAAGTTTAATGATTTAAAAAATGCTTTCAGATGATGAAAGCTAAATACCTTCTGGATATAACGAAAAAAGGTCAACTTGATATAATAATACATTAATGCCAAGTTCACATTTACTTGTGTGTCCGGATTTAATTGTCCGCTACTGTATATATTTTTTTATATTCTTAATTATTCAAAAGGAATTTAAACTCTTCTGTTCAATGAAGTCTTGTAACAAGACAATTTCCTCATCCCAGCGTACTATCCATTTCGGGCTATATGAAAACGTCGTACACGCCAAGGGGTGCCATGTACACTGCCCCAGTTTCTGATGCCGATTTCCGTAGGTCTGGTTTAAATTATTATTGTGAAAATACTCGTGCTGTCCAAGACGAAATGAGGTCGTTCATGAGATAGACTAAGAATGGATTTAAAGAATTGATCACAGGTTTTCGTAAAATCAATGACCAGCTCTGTGCGCTTGATACTAAGTTTAGCAGCCTTCAGCTGCTGAGTGATTCCCCTAAGCTTTACAAATCCGCTGGTTGTGAACCGCCTCAGCCTGCTCAGCCGACATTAACGCTGCCGCTCATATCTCTGGCCACCCCAAGGGCTAAAACTGAGGACAATTCGCCGTCCGAATTTCTCAGTACAAATGAGCAATTGTCCGACATGTCCTCCATCCCTTTAAGTGATACCACAGGTCCTTGTGAATGAAACCCCCGTTAGAGTCACCAACAGGGTATTCCACAGTTCGGACCACCGGCACCGACTGAAATTTTTGTACCTGCGAATTTTTGTGATTTCTCCATCGAAAAATATATTTTTTTCTCGGCTTGCCCCTCATACTTCAGAGATTGATATCTCGACTTTATCAAAGCCAAAAAAAAACCGATATAAAGGTGGAGGACATAGCTAAACATAAATATAAATTTATCAGGCGCACGTTTTCTTTCAAGATTCGTGTACCTACGCTGATTTCAAGACGATTTTTTCACCCAGTTTTTGGTCAGAGAATATTTTCGTCCATAAACATTAGCCAAGTACTGTAAAGAAAAAAGTTTTAAAACCAGTGCGTGTGAAACTTCCACATATGAGAACCACTGACCAACCTTCCACCTCTTCTTCGACCACTAATCCAAAGAACTAGTACTGTTACTCACATACTGGGCGCTAGGCAGCAAGCTGCCGAAACTATATTCTGAAAGTTTTCTCTTTGCATCCCATATTATAGCCTTTACAGAAACATGTTAAAGCCGGTTATCAAAAGCTCTGAAGTTTTTTTCAAGTAAGAACACCACCAATACAAACTGGATTCTGAAGAGGTGAAATCAGTAGAGTTTGGTGACATAGAATTTATTTGCATTAAAATCATTTTTTCCTCGATATCTTTATACATCACATGTTCATATATACCACCTGCGCCTGAACCACCCATCATTTGTCCTCTATTCAATCCGTTTTCAATCTGACGTCCGATTGTTACTCGCTCTGAATGACTTACTAAAGTGGTCTAATGTCGATAGCTCACCATCTTAATCACACATGACTTCACCGCGGGCATGTGTGACATGTTTTAAGGTCAAAATAACAAGAAAGGAAAGCTTACTTAAGGTGGAGCCGAATTTGATATACCCTTGCAGCTAAAACCGAATTTATATCACTAACATCGGATATAGAAAAAAGCTCTCGTGTAAAATTTGAACTCTCTAACTTTAAAAACATCCAAGTTATACCAGTATATAAGTCGGAACGGCCGAGATCTGCCGACTATATCCTATAGCTGCCATATAACTGATTGATTGGAAGTGGTATAACTTGGATGTTTTTTAAGTTAGAGAATTCAAATCTTACTCGATAGCTTTTTTTGGCAAAATAATACGACTTACCAAATTTAATGAGGACCGGCCGAAGTTATATGGCCGATATAGCTGCCATATAAATGAACGATCGGAAGTGACCCAACTTTTTGAAGATTTTTGAAGATAGAAAGCTGGAACTTGGTACAGTTTTTAGTTTTGGTCAGTTTATCCGACCTATCAAATTTCAAAACGATCGGTTGACTTTATCTTATAGCTGCCATATTAATGACCGTGTGAAATACGATCTTTGGTATTTTTGAAGATAGAAGCTTAGGAATTTTTATTAGATATTTCATTGTAATCAATTGGTTATATTATCATATTCTCATAAGTAGCGGCCAACTATATCCGATGTTTGCGATATTTATCCGGTTTTAGCTGCAAGGGTTTATAAACTTCGGTTCCGCCCGAAGCTAGCTTTTCTTTCTTGTTTTAAATTCGTATTTCAATTTTCTTTAAATGAAAAAGATACCAAAACATATTTATTGAAACATACGGATCCATGGGACTCAGGACTCAAACAAAAAAATGGGACTCATGACTCAAGGAACAAATTAAAGTGTAATAAAATTTATGTTATGAAAAATGTATACTTTCACTGAAGAAACAAAGTAGACACTCAAGGTAAAGAGATGTATTGGTAATAGATAGTAGATGGTACGGGGCTTGAGTAAAGACGGCCGCTAGGCATTGCTTCGCCCGCCGCAGGCCCCATCTCTCCACCCTACCGCCTCTTCCTGATCGATACTCCTGAGCCTCTGCATTATCGCTGCAGCAAAAGATGCTACTGCGTCCCAGAGCATCTGATTCTCCAGAATTACTTCCACAAGGTTTCCTAAATGAATTGAACGACCCGGCGTCGTCTCCAGTCGGTGGCGCTCACGTGCAAACCGGCGGTACTCGAAGACTACGTGCTTGACGTCCTCGACAATAGATCTCCCACACTCTGGGCACCAGTCCTCAACCTGCTCGTGCCTTCGATGCACGCACCTTCTTAAGTTGGGAATGAGGGTATACATCCAGCGTCCCTTCGTCTATGTTTCCCAGCAATCCTGCCAGGCTGTGAGCGACCTCTTCTTGGCCTCTTCCCTTGTAGTTGTATCGAGGGCGCCACCAGCACCCTCAGCGAGCGCGAGTTTCATTTAGCCTTGAGCTCTCGAGTGCGCTCTCTCGGCCATCACCGCAATGTCCAGAATGGCGTCGTCGGAGACCGTCCCGAAGCCGGACGCTACCCTTATGGCTCCCAGAATGTACGCTGCATCTACCCCTTCTTGTAGCTGGTCGTATTCACCGGCTCAGCCCAGATGGGTGCTGCGTACAAAATTTGCGCCGAGGTAACGCTCACGAAGAGCCTTCTCCTGTTCTGCCTCGGTCCTCTGGTGTTGATAAGGACCCTAGCGAGGCCCCTGGTAGTGGCTGCAGCCTTGTCCTGGGTGGTGTCCTCTAGGTGCTTAGGAAGGAGACCCGGCGTCGATCATCACATTTAGGTATTTTATGGCCCGCTGGGAGGTTATGGCCATCCCACCGACCTGGATCGTCGCCGTTTTCAGCACCGCTTCCGTCTTTTGCGGGGCTAGGCTTAGTCCACCCGTTTGGAGCCACTGGTCCATTGCCTCAATAGCCTTGTTTGCCGCTCTCTTCGATTACTCCCTATGCTTGGCCACAACCACCAACGCTACGTCGTCTTCAAAGCCAACGACGTCCCGCTGGGAGCTGCAACCTCATTATCCCGTTTCACAGCAGCGGTCCTTGAGACACATACGCCTTAACGTCGTATTACTCCGTGCCCATGTCCGTGTCGACAAGTAGCATCAGCAGCTAAAGTAGCTACTGCCAACGTTCATTATCGCACTAGGAACGTTGAACCGCCTAAGGGCTGCCAGTGTTTTGCATCAATCCGCCGTGTTGAAGGCGTTCCTGATGTTCAGGGTCACTATAAGGCAGTATTGCTTGAAGCCACCCTTCCACCTGGTTCCCGCTATTGCGTTGCGAGCAATGCCAGCCACCACTGCTATGGCATCCACTGTCGACCTTCCCTTCCGGAACCCGTACTGCTTGGGCGACAACCCTCCCGCCTTCTCTATGGCAGCTTTGAGCCTCGCCGCGATCACCCTCTCGAAGACCTTGCCCGTTGTGTCCAGAAGGCAGATTGGCCTATAGGACGACGCCTCCTCTCTTGGTTTCCCTGGCTTGAGGAGCAGCCGGAGCTTCTGCACCTTCTACCTAGTGGGGGAAGTGCTGTCGTGGAAACATTTGTTGTATAGCTCCGCAAAGCTGCCCGGCTGCAGTGCCAGAGCCAGCTTCAGGGCTCGGCTAAGAACCGAATCCGGGCCGGGTGCTTTGATAGGGGCTAAGCCTCTCCCTATAGCCAGTACTTCCTCTTCCATTACCTCCTCAGCCTTTTCATTGACTGCTGTGGGGGTGGGTAGCTGGGTTACCTGGCTGCCGGCTGTGAACAGCGCTCGCACTATGATCCTCAGTACGTTCGGGTCCATGGGGGACTGGCCTCCTGCGCGCAGCCTCTTCATAACTATCCTCTATGCGTTGCCCCATAAGTTTTTCTCCGCCGAGTCACATAGCTCCTCGAAGCATTTCCTTTTGCTCCTTCGGATGGTCTCCTTCAGTGCTCTACGATGGTCCTTATAGGCTAGGACCCTCTCCTCAAAGTTTTCGCTGTCTCTCGCTCGCTGCATAAGCCTCCTTGCTCTCATGCACTCCGCTCGGATGGTCAATCTCGTTGCTTTACCAGTAGACGGGAACGTGGTTTCTGCGGGAGCGGCTTCGCAGCTGCATGCTCGGCATGCCCCAAGCTTAGCTGCCAGGGTGTCGCGATGTCGCGCGCTGCCTCGGTGGTATTCCTCACCTGGAGCGTACCGACCCTGCTGCCGCTTATCTTCCAGTTAGCGCCAGTCCGCTATCGAGGGGCTTGCGAAAGTTATATCTATGATAGATGCTGCTCCGGCTCTGCTGAAGGTGGGTGTGTTTTCCTCGTTTAGCAGTACGAGATCGAGTTAGGCAAAGGTTTCTCTCACCACTCTCCCTCTTGAATTCGTCCTCACCTGATTCAAGAACATAATAAAGGCCTAAGATGTTATTTCCCAGGCAGTCCTTAATTCGCTCGAATTCATTGCTGCTTAAGCTAGGTGCCAAATAGCAGCTGTAAAGCCATTCATTATCCATGCTCCGCATATCCGAGCTGTGAAGAATCCCTCCGCACTGTGCATTGAGTGCATTGTCGCGACGGTTACGCCGCAGCTCCAGATGGCTGCCTTCCCCGATAGGTCAACTGCCCAGCGGTTTGTGAGGGTACAACTTAAAATTGGACAAAACAAAATTATAAAAATAAATTTAAGTTACTTTAACCAATATTAAGTCGATAAAATAAGTCAATAACAGCTGCACTGTTATTCAAATAAGAGCTGTTAAGCGCGAACTTTCTGGCACCTTGATCGCCTCTCAAATGAGGCACGGCAAACTCTTTCACTGCCATGCGCTGGATGCAAATGTTCTTTTGCACTTAAACTTCTGAAAAGAAAAGACGCAGATTAAAATAGTTTACCTCAAAGTAAAACCCGGGAAAATAATAAACCCCAAAGTAAGGCAAACGAATCAGTGGCGCAACAGCAACACAAAATTGGCCATGTTGTGCGCAGATATCGACAACGGCACGTGGGTGGGAAAACCTACAGGTGACCAGGGAAAATATCCAAGCGCTAGGTGACTAACAAAAGCCTTTTAAGTATAACTCGGACGGGTAGTGCCAGGGAAAGCCACCGGCGAGCGAAAAGTACCCTCGGCGATCCAGAAGTCACAAGCGAAGCACAACCACGCCAAGTGGTCATGTGCGAACATACCTCTATCAGCCCCTAAACGTGCACAGAACCGGACCAGGCTAAAGCCGCGTCGGCGAGAAGTTCCTGCAGCTTCCGGGAAGTGTGCGTGATTGGGGCAGCATAGGATCAGGAGAAGGGTCGAAACCTTGCGGAATGAGAACCTAAAAGGGAACCTCATGTCTACCTAACCTCACTACCTTGGGCCGAACCCTCATGTCTACCTAAGCTCGTATTGGCCATGTGCAAGCCAGACTCTCACTCTCGCCCATAGTGACAATATTTAAGAGTCAATATCACCCACAACGATGGAAAGAGCGTATCGAAGCAGCGTGGAGCATTAACAGAATACTTATAATTTTTTTTATTTTGCTTTAGTTATTTTTTTTGTTGAATCAGACTTGTACTCATACCCTTTTTCTATAGAGCATAATTCGTTTGTTGGCATCATGGTTAGTGAGACCCCATCATTTTAATTTTAATTTATCCCCATTCATTAAGCCGTACAGCGCTCCAGTTTACAGGCCTGCAGACGTCGAGGGATTGGTTTGTGAGTACCCATATAATCTTGAGTGCCTAACTGTGCCATTATAAAAGAAAGCGTATGAAAAATTAATCTATAAATACTATTAATCTAACTTGATGAAAGATTCCAAAACATTCTTTCTTAATCTACCCCTTTTTACTTTTAGTCTTCGTATTCAAACTTTATTAAAGATTTAGTGGTTAAGACAAATTAATTTCAAGTGATTAGGATTAGAGAAAACCAGTAGGAGTAAAGGAGAAAGAAATATGAAAATTGGTGTAATTAAATAGTGGATTGTGAACTGAAGAACAGTTAAAATGAAGTTAATTAGATTATTTTTATGGGCACCTGAGCTAAACGATTTTTCTTTATATGGGTAAAGGCAGAAATAATTAGTAAGTCTTTACAGGAAGGGCGGTCCAAGCAGAATAACTATTCCACCTCAGTTCTTCAATAACAAAGGCTGTTTGTCTCATATTCATGTCCACCCGAAATAACTGTATCCCCTCCTAATCCTTTCCAACTCTGTCTACAAAATTTTATTGTGTGGCGGTAATCCTGATTAGGAAGTAACCCAACCCCCTGGACTCTTTACTGAGCTAGGCCGGTCCCGTAGGCAGAGTATGCTACCAATCGGTACCCACTTCACCGTGTTCGTCACAGGCTGTCTGAGCCCGCTTATGGGGCTCGCTTAGGAGCGCCATGTCCACCTTCAACTCGCGAACAGTCTGCGCCAGAACATCTTTAGCCGCCCTGCAAGGATCATGTTCAGCTGAAGCACAAGCATCCTGACGTCCTTGGTCCACCTCCTTTCACTGACATGGGACACCTTCTGGCCCTTATCTTCACATGAGAAGCACCGAGGGTCCCTTTTACGCAACAGCCGCTCCTGTCCTTTGAGCTCTTTCAAGCGTTTTCGATGTGCCCCATCCCTAGGCACCTGCAGCGAGCAACGACATCCTTCTCCTTCAAATGGCATACTGTCCACCCAACCTTCACCTTACCCACAGCAATGATGGCCTAAGCAAGGCCCGCGGGGAAAGCCACGATCCCGGTCTGTGTCTCGCCATAGCTGCTTTTTAATTTCTTAACTTTCAAGGCGCCCTGGTCCACCTCTGTCTGCCGTGCCATAGCCGCGGTGATGTCCTCCGAAGTGGCCAGTGCGTCGAGTCCTCGTAGTTCGATGAGCGACTCCTTGGTCTAGTCCTCGTAGTTCGTTAAGCGACTCCTTGGTCACCTTCGAGTACGCCCGCACCTCTGCCTTGCTCCCTCAATGGGACCGCCTCAATGCAGCCTTTAAGGGCCTGCGTTAAGTTCTTCTTCTTCCTCGTCAATTTCAGTAACAGCCCGCCCTGGGCCGTTTTCCTCACTTTCTTGACGCATGGGCCCAGGTCGTCTAGCTTCCCGTTCCCCCTGCGCGTTACCATGCTTAGGATCTGGCTGTACATCAGGCCTACTGCTTGAATCACTATGGCGTCGGGTCGGGCTCGTCTCCGCTCGGGATTTCAAGGCTTGACCTTCGTCCATTATGTCGTCCCTGTCGCTTCCTTTGCTGGTAGCCTTCGTCCCTGTCGCTTCCTTTGCTGGTAGCCGGGTTTGCCAACGCTAATTTGGAGAATGCTCTCTTCGCGCCTCCTTACTTTGGCGGTTGGTGACTCATCCGAATTCTCAAGGAGGCTTTTTAGTGTCCTATCCAGAAGGTATAATGGTTCGTTCGTCTGGTGAGTCTGTCCCAAGCTGGCCGGTCACCCTTAAACAACTCCTTTTCGAAAATTCTGCAGTGTTTGGACGGGCACTCGGGAGCGTCCGCGCGGTACGACCGCTTTCTTCGACCCGCACTTTCAACTTCCGAATAGAGGTCAAGTGATGCCAGTATGTGGGCGGTTCAGTTAAAGGTATAAACAGGTAAAAAAAAGATTGATCGGACAAACTGTTTTTAATTCAAATAAATTCTTCAATTAAGTCCCCAATCAAGTGATCCCCAATTAAGTCATTTTACCTCTTCAGTAGCGAGACTGGAGTCTGCAGACAAAAGGACTCCTCCTGCCTTTTGCAGATGTCGATCACGTCTAAAACTACTTACTTACTTTAGCTAAAGATCTCCGGCTTCAACTAAGTTTCTGTAAATACTATTTGAGTTGAGACGGCTATGCTGAGGGCCTACATATTTTTACGAATCATTAAAAATTAATATACTGAGAAACTACAAGGTATATTTCATTCGACATCACTTGAAACGCCGATTGCTTTTAATTTTCGTTGTTCTGCATGTGAATTGTGCTTGCATGCCCTACCGATGGATGATTGGATGTATCAAACACCAAAGTTATATTATTTCCGATCAATCAGTTATATGTCAGCTATAGGATATAGTCGGCCGATCCCGACCGTTCCGACTTATATACTGCGTGCAAAGATTATTTTGGTGTCGTTAGAAAAAAATGGGATTTGCCAATCATGTACAGTCCAAGATTCGTGCATTTGTGTTGCCTTTTGCCTTTTCTGTTGCCTTTTCTGGAGCATTATTGCGGTCAAGACTGGGTTTTTCGCTGTTCGCCGGCCATGAAGACCTGCCTCCTCAATATTCTTTCGAATGGTTCGAGTGCTTATTCCGACTCCTTTCGACTGCTAAAACTTAATTTTTACATGTTTTGAAACGATCAGTCATGCTTAATCGTGAAAGGAGATCCGATTATTCGGCCAATTTGGAAATAGGGGATCCTACTTTGGGGCACCGCCAGCAAGACTAATATTCGGACTATCCAGACATTTAAAAATAGAGCCCTCCGTATCGCTACTGGGGCCCACGTCTACCAAGACAACCAGACAATCCACGAGGTGCTTGGCTTCCCATGGGTGAAGGAGGAGATCCAGAGAAGCAGCAGCAAGAACATCTAGAGACTAGCTCAACGAGTTGGCGACCACTCTCCTCGACAACAGCGAACAGATGCGGCGGCTGCGCAGAACTCACCCGCTGGACCTCATCCGGAATAACTCTTAAACATTCTTATTTTTCCACCTCTAACTTAAGTTACACATAAGCCAAGTTTTCTGCCACAATATTTAATGGTTGTCCCTGTTGGACAGTTTTAAATAAAACCACACAAAAAAAATTAAAAACAATGAATAAAAATAAAAATTAATTTTAAACGTATGCTGAAATATTAAAAATGTAAAATAATTTCTTTCGTCATTTCTTTCATCGGCTTCGAAACGAAATCGCAAACGCACATGCCCCCGTGTATGTGAATGTGTGACAATCCAAGCCCAGACCAACCTTCTTCATCGCGTTCCTTTCAGAGACTTAGAAACAGAAAGCATTCAATGAGAATATGAGCGTAAGATGAACGAACGGTGAGCGTAAGAAAGAGAGTAAGATTACGCTCTGGGGCCTGCTGGGGCCTGTCGCAAGAAATTTTTGCGTCCATTTTCGTTGTATGAAATGAATTGTCTATACGCTTTACGGTTAGTGCTATTACTGAGGAGATATTCGAGCTGGCTCGTTGAAGTTGCCCGATGAGTTGGGATTGCTGCAAGATGACTAAGCTACTGTTCGACGATGCTGAATAATAAAAATACTTTTATGTATATGTTTCTTATATACATGCCTACAAGAATGGCTACTTATTTCTAAGAAGATTTATGAATTTTGTTTTGTATTTTAATATTGAATTGTTACTTTTTTTTTGTTTACTTTTAAGTAACAGTGATTTGGTCGGGCTTTGCTGGGTTTCCCGTACCCGAGCATCAAATGCTGAATCAATTAGCACTTCCTAGAAAACCAACCACATTAAAATTACTAATGAATATAAAATATGTTTTGTTTTATGATTTGCGATGTTATTTTTGAGGGGACTTGTTGGAATACCACCCTTATTCAACATACAAAAAAAACATGCGTTAATACCAAATGATGTCTAAATTTGATAACACATGGGCAAGAGGTCCCGCAAGAAGGCCCCCCCTCCTATCTACAAAAGTGTCCAAGCAAGTCTACCCTTCCTGAAGTGGGTCGCGGGGTCATCCAGCTTTCCGGATGAACGCAACACGTCCGCGTGGAGCCATCTCCGTGAGGTCTGTTAGGTCCGTAAGTGTTACTGCCTTCAGGAGTTCGAGATGATTACGCCCAAGCGCAGGGCAGTGGCATAGGAGGTATGTGGAGGAGTAGTCCTGCCACTGGAGTCCTGGTGGTGCTCTTCTCCTCCTCTTCTTCTCCTGCAGCATCTACAGTAATCGTAGTGTGGAACCGCTAGTCTAGCCGTGTGCGTTCCTATCAACCACTGCCCTGTGATGGCCTAAACCGCTAGATTGCAGTCCTGCCTATTAAGGGATATAAGCATATTTGATCTTTTCCTAGAGCGGATAGGTTATATCATGCGTGAGTTCCTGGTATTTGGAAGATTTCTTCATTTTTTTCAGTGCTACCAGGTCCAAGAATTCCCTGCATTTCAGCCGAATATACGTTGCTACAGGAATGCCAACAAGTTCTTTCTCCACGAGGAGAGGGTTGGTAGGTCCCTCCCTCCCATTTCCAACGTAGTCTTTATGCCCGGGCACCTACCACCATCTTGTTAAGAGATCTGTGACAGTCACTCACTGTCCAAGTGTTGGATAAAATTCTTCAAGAGCCCTGAGTGCCGCTTTACTATTTAAAAAAATGCAAATAGTTTTTTCAATACCAGCAAACCCTGGGGATCTAAGTGCTTCCAGTTGAGCTATTACTTCAGCTTAAAACACACTTCTGTGTCAGGGAGTCTGAAGGACTCATTAAGGCAAAGACTCTCGCAGTGGAAACCGTCTCCCACCTGGCCATTCAACTTTGAGCCATCCCCGTAATCCGGGGGGCCACACACACAGTATAAATGCGAGAAACGTCATGCTCACAGCCTACTTTCTGCTATTCGTTACTAACACTAATGCGGTAAAATCATATCAATGTATTGGGGTGCCGACCACTGCTCTACAGGCAGTAGATCGAAGATGAAGTCATGGGCATTGGTTGTTGTAGTACAAAGACTGACTGTAATGCAAACCTCCTTAATTTTTTGCGTTTTCCTTAACCATTCCCTACTTATGGACTGTGTCAGGGCTGGCCACCAGACCACTACACTGTAAAATAGGATAGGTCTAATAACCGCCGTTATTGGGATTATGGTATTGTATATATTGGTATTAAAAAATACCAATCGAAATACCAAACTGATCGGACGTGCTTTTTCCAAGCTCCGGGAAAACTGCAACATAATATTTTTTTTTTATCAAAATACTAAAACAGTTAACCAAACAAAAAATCTGGGGTAACCCAATACAGTCGAGTCCCGATAATTCAAAATGGCAAGGGGATCACTTTTTTTACGAATTAGACGGGAATTTGATTTATAGAGATTTCTATTTAGTGGGGTTCAAAAATGAAAGAGTCGAATAAACGTTTTTCAAATTAAAGGAAAATTTAACAATAACATTAAATTATAATAAAAACAAATTAAGCAATAAAGCAGAAACATTAAATTTTAAAAACAAAAATTCAAGCTTCAAATAATTGGCAATTTTTGGTAACAACAATTGGTAACAGCAAACTTAATGAAAACAGTGAGAGAAACACAACATTCCTTATACACATCGAGATAAAGACGGCATAGCTGTCTGCAAAATCTAACGGTGCTTTAAGAGGTATAAGAGGTTATGAAATAAAATTACGATTTATAAGTGGTTCAATATTTTTTGCGTTGCGCCAAATACTACGAATTAAAGAGGGGACAAAAATGTATGGAATTTTTACGAATAAACAAATTTTTTTCAAGGGGACAGAATTTTTACGAATTATCGCGAATTTTGACTTAGCGGGGTACGAATTATCGGGATTCGACTGTATAAGCAAAAAGACGCTGAACCACAATTTGTTTAAAGCAATATACAAGCTTTTTATAACAGTTGTGCTAAACCAAAATTAGTGCATTGCTTTACGCAATGAGCTCATTGAGCAACGATCAAAAGAACGAAAGTAAAAGTTCAGTGAAAGAAACGGTTTCTACTCCTACTTTTCAACCCGCGATACCTAAAAGTAAAAATCGGCGATCGGGCAACCCGAATCTACTGATCGCTGAAGGCCAAAAGGCACGGTCTTGCTCACTCAATGGCGGAAACAACTTTCGCACTAACAACAAGCAGTGCTACAATTTCTGCAACCACAGCGACAACCACTGCAATTAAAAAAATACCATGACGTCAACGACTACAGCTAGTACAAAAATAACAACTTGGGAAAGTGCCAAAGCGGCCCCAGCCACACAGCCACACATAGATCGCTGCATCCAAATTAAGCGCAAGCTTAGCCCGCAAGTAATTCGACAGGCAATAAAACAAAAATCAACCGCGTCCAGAAGATCGACGACGAGTAGAACAGATCCAGTAGTAACATATTTTTCCAACTGACGGAGGATGAGGAAAACCAACTAGCGCAGGACTCCGCAAAAGAACCCAAGCCCCTCCAATCTACATATATCAGGGAGAAAAACTCGAGTGGCCTATTCAACCGAATTGTGGCATTGAACGGGAAGAGACTTATCAAAGGGAACATCCATGAAACGAAGGTGCAAACCAAGACTAAAGAGCTCTTCCGAATCGTGTCCAAATATCTGGACAATGCTCAGATAAACTATTATGCGTACCAGCTGAAAAGCAGCAAGTGCCTACAAGCGATGGTAAAGGGAATCGACCCACTTAGGGTAAGAGTTTCCGCTGATAGCTTTGAAAGTCTTTTAATTGGTGGCTTGTACTTCTTAGTGAAAAGGACAAGTTCGGTCTTGGATGGGTTCACTCCTAACCCTATTTTCTCATGTTGGGAGAACCCTCAGTTTGTTAACCGACACGTTCCAGAGTAGGGGCCTGTCCTGACGAATCTCTGAATGGACGCTCCCCCTAGTGTCGTCTCAACAGTCCTTTTTAACAGGATCTGCCTTATTACATACACGGATTGATCGTCTATCGGTGTATTAACAGCGTATTGGTTATTGACGTCTTCGTCTTCGTGAATTGGACCTTCCTGGTCCAATTACCATTTATCAGGTTAATGTACCCTGCAGTAGTTGCGAGGACCTACCTAAAAAAGGAGGCCTCTGAGGTTCCCTGAGTGCTTGTGCAGAGCCTGGTCCAGGCATTCCTCTTTGCCCTAGACCTCTTTGTTATATTGCTGCAGGTCCGCTTTCTACGCCTCCCAAGCTACTGTTGTGTTTGCTTTGCTAACGGGCCTTGGTTTTAAAGGAGGCAAGGGCTGGCGACCACTATGGTGGTTTCTTTTACTTGCTACTTTCTTGAAGGTGTGTTTTTCTAGGACTCCCCATCTAACGACCCTGTCTGCTAGAGAGTCTAGAGAGAGAGTATAGAGTGATATAGAGTACGTCCCTTCTGTTCTTGACCATGAAGGTGGGTTTTAAGTCCCTGTTACCCAACAGAATAAGCTTGAGCTCAAGGTAAAATCGAATACTCAGTCACCCCTCTCGTTGGTGTCAGTTCTTCCCTATTGATGATGATGGGCTGCTGATCCCACCTTACTGGTGAAGGTTTATCTGCAAGATTGTCACAGAAATATTTGAGATTCTCCACCACAGTAACCTCTGCTTCTATCTCGGAGCTCAGCAGAGAGTCGTTTTGCATCCCGATGCCTCTAAGAGCACTTGACAAGTCGCTTTCCTCCGAGATGTACCCTTCCAGGATGTCCTCCTCCTCATCTGACATTTCTTCCGAGTGCCCCTCTTTGGTCGGCTCCTCCAAATCTGGCTCTTGCACGTCTGTCTCCAGCTCGATGCCTCTAGTCTTGCATCGGACTTGTAAGCCCGCACCGTAACATGCTCAAAACCGTACTTAATCCGGAGTCCCGTCTGCTCCAGGACCCTCGCAGCGTCCTCATTTAGCCTGAGAACAACCTGCTTCCCTAGTCCTACACCATCCTTCACCTTGGCGACTCTCTAGTACGTCAAGTGACCGGAAGTGTTGGGTTAGACATCTTCAGTATAGCTAGGATGGTGATAGGGTCGGCCGGCTTTTGGGTAAGCCATACTTGCGCCTTCGGCTTGCTGGGGACCTCGTCTCTTTCAAGTGCCTCCAGCTTTGCACCCGGATAGACCCGGATAGAATCAGTGGCGCAACAGCAACACAAAATTGGCCATGTTGTGCGCAGATATCGACAACGGCACGTGGGTGGGAAAACCTACAGGTGACCAGGGAAAATATCCAAGCGCTAGGTGACTAACAAAAGCCTTTTAAGTATAACTCGGACGAGTAGTGCCAGGGAAAGCCACCGGCGAGCGAAAAGTACCCTCGGCGATCCAGAAGTCACAAGCGAAGCACAACCACGCCAAGTGGTCATGTGCGAACATACCTCTATCAGCCCCTAAACGTGCACAGAACCGGACCAGGCTAAAGCCGCGTCGGCGAGAAGTTCCTGCAGCTTCCGGGAAGTGTGCGTGATTGGGGCAGCATAGGATCAGGAGAAGGGTCGAAACCTTGCGGAATGAGAACCTAAAAGGGAACCTCATGTCTACCTAACCTCACTACCTTGGGCCGAACCCTCATGTCTACCTAAGCTCGTATTGGCCATGTGCAAGCCAGACTCTCACTCTCGCCCATAGTGACAATATTTAAGAGTCAATATCACCCACAACGATGGAAAGAGCGTATCGAAGCAGCGTGGAGCATTAACAGAATACTTATAATTTTTTTTATTTTGCTTTAGTTATTTTTTTTGTTGAATCAGACTTGTACTCATACCCTTTTTCTATAGAGCATAATTCGTTTGTTGGCATCATGGTTAGTGAGACCCCATCATTTTAATTTTAATTTATCCCCATTCATTAAGCCGTACAGCGCTCCAGTTTACAGGCCTGCAGACGTCGAGGGATTGGTTTGTGAGTACCCATATAATCTTGAGTGCCTAACTGTGCCATTATAAAAGAAAGCGTATGAAAAATTAATCTATAAATACTATTAATCTAACTTGATGAAAGATTCCAAAACATTCTTTCTTAATCTACCCCTTTTTACTTTTAGTCTTCGTATTCAAACTTTATTAAAGATTTAGTGGTTAAGACAAATTAATTTCAAGTGATTAGGATTAGAGAAAACCAGTAGGAGTAAAGGAGAAAGAAATATGAAAATTGGTGTAATTAAATAGTGGATTGTGAACTGAAGAACAGTTAAAATGAAGTTAATTAGATTATTTTTATGGGCACCTGAGCTAAACGATTTTTCTTTATATGGGTAAAGGCAGAAATAATTAGTAAGTCTTTACAGGAAGGGCGGTCCAAGCAGAATAACTATTCCACCTCAGTTCTTCAATAACAAAGGCTGTTTGTCTCATATTCATGTCCACCCGAAATAACTGTATCCCCTCCTAATCCTTTCCAACTCTGTCTACAAAATTTTATTGTGTGGCGGTAATCCTGATTAGGAAGTAACCCAACCCCCTGGACTCTTTACTGAGCTAGGCCGGTCCCGTAGGCAGAGTATGCTACCAATCGGTACCCACTTCACCGTGTTCGTCACAGGCTGTCTGAGCCCGCTTATGGGGCTCGCTTAGGAGCGCCATGTCCACCTTCAACTCGCGAACAGTCTGCGCCAGAACATCTTTAGCCGCCCTGCAAGGATCATGTTCAGCTGAAGCACAAGCATCCTGACGTCCTTGGTCCACCTCCTTTCACTGACATGGGACACCTTCTGGCCCTTATCTTCACATGAGAAGCACCGAGGGTCCCTTTTACGCAACAGCCGCTCCTGTCCTTTGAGCTCTTTCAAGCGTTTTCGATGTGCCCCATCCCTAGGCACCTGCAGCGAGCAACGACATCCTTCTCCTTCAAATGGCATACTGTCCACCCAACCTTCACCTTACCCACAGCAATGATGGCCTAAGCAAGGCCCGCGGGGAAAGCCACGATCCCGGTCTGTGTCTCGCCATAGCTGCTTTTTAATTTCTTAACTTTCAAGGCGCCCTGGTCCACCTCTGTCTGCCGTGCCATAGCCGCGGTGATGTCCTCCGAAGTGGCCAGTGCGTCGAGTCCTCGTAGTTCGATGAGCGACTCCTTGGTCTAGTCCTCGTAGTTCGTTAAGCGACTCCTTGGTCACCTTCGAGTACGCCCGCACCTCTGCCTTGCTCCCTCAATGGGACCGCCTCAATGCAGCCTTTAAGGGCCTGCGTTAAGTTCTTCTTCTTCCTCGTCAATTTCAGTAACAGCCCGCCCTGGGCCGTTTTCCTCACTTTCTTGACGCATGGGCCCAGGTCGTCTAGCTTCCCGTTCCCCCTGCGCGTTACCATGCTTAGGATCTGGCTGTACATCAGGCCTACTGATTGAATCACTATGGCGTCGGGTCGGGCTCGTCTCCGCTCGGGATTTCAAGGCTTGACCTTTGTCCATTATGGCCTCCTCGTGCTTGTTTCCCTGTCGCTTCCTTTGCTGGTAGCCGGGTTTGCCAACGCTAATTTGGAGAAAGGTGTCGCAAAGAAAGTTCCCGGAAGAGAATGCTCTCTTCGCGCCTCCTAACTTTGGCGGTTGGTGACTCATCCGAATTCTCAAGGAGGCTTTTTAGTGTCCTATCCAGAAGGTATAATGGTTCGTTCGTCTGGTGAGTCTGTCCCAAGCTGGCCGGTCACCCTTAAACAACTCCTTTTCGAAAATTCTGCAGTGTTTGGACGGGCACTCGGGAGCGTCCGCGCGGTACGACCGCTTTCTTCGACCCGCACTTTCAACTTCCGAATAGAGGTCAAGTGATGCCAGTATGTGGGCGGTTCAGTTAAAGGTATAAACAGGTAAAAAAAAGATTGATCGGACAAACTGTTTTTAATTCAAATAAATTCTTCAATTAAGTCCCCAATCAAGTGATCCCCAATTAAGTCATTTTACCTCTTCAGTAGCGAGACTGGAGTCTGCAGACAAAAGGACTCCTCCTGCCTTTTGCAGATGTCGATCACGTCTAAAACTACTTACTTACTTTAGCTAAAGATCTCCGGCTTCAACTAAGTTTCTGTAAATACTATTTGAGTTGAGACGGCTATGCTGAGGGCCTACATATTTTTACAAATCATTAAAAAATAATATACTGAGAAACTACAAGGTACATTTCATTCGACATCACTTGAAACGCCGATTGCTTTTAATTTTCGTTGTTCTGCATGTGAATTGTGCTTGCATGCCCTACCGATGGATGATTGGATGTATCAAACACCAAAGTTATATTATTTCCGATCAATCAGTTATATGTCAGCTATAGGATATAGTCGGCCGATCCCGACCGTTCCGACTTATATACTGCGTGCAAAGATTATTTTGGTGTCGTTAGAAAAAAATGGGATTTGCCAATCATGTACAGTCCAAGATTCGTGCATTTGTGTTGCCTTTTGCCTTTTCTGTTGCCTTTTCTGGAGCATTATTGCGGTCAAGACTGGGTTTTTCGCTGTTCGCCGGCCATGAAGACCTGCCTCCTCAATATTCTTTCGAATGGTTCGAGTGCTTATTCCGACTCCTTTCGACTGCTAAAACTTAATTTTTACATGTTTTGAAACGATCAGTCATGCTTAATCGTGAAAGGAGATCCGATTATTCGGCCAATTTGGAAATAGGGGATCCTACTTTGGGGCACCGCCAGCAAGACTAATATTCGGACTATCCAGACATTTAAAAATAGAGCCCTCCGTATCGCTACTGGGGCCCACGTCTACCAAGACAACCAGACAATCCACGAGGTGCTTGGCTTCCCATGGGTGAAGGAGGAGATCCAGAGAAGCAGCAGCAAGAACATCTAGAGACTAGCTCAACGAGTTGGCGACCACTCTCCTCGACAACAGCGAACAGATGCGGCGGCTGCGCAGAACTCACCCGCTGGACCTCATCCGGAATAACTCTTAAACATTCTTATTTTTCCACCTCTAACTTAAGTTACACATAAGCCAAGTTTTCTGCCACAATATTTAATGGTTGTCCCTGTTGGACAGTTTTAAATAAAACCACACAAAAAAAATTAAAAACAATGAATAAAAATAAAAATTAATTTTAAACGTATGCTGAAATATTAAAAATGTAAAATAATTTCTTTCGTCATTTCTTTCATCGGCTTCGAAACGAAATCGCAAACGCACATGCCCCCGTGTATGTGAATGTGTGACAATCCAAGCCCAGACCAACCTTCTTCATCGCGTTCCTTTCAGAGACTTAGAAACAGAAAGCATTCAATGAGAATATGAGCGTAAGATGAACGAACGGTGAGCGTAAGAAAGAGAGTAAGATTACGCTCTGGGGCCTGCTGGGGCCTGTCGCAAGAAATTTTTGCGTCCATTTTCGTTGTATGAAATGAATTGTCTATACGCTTTACGGTTAGTGCTATTACTGAGGAGATATTCGAGCTGGCTCGTTGAAGTTGCCCGATGAGTTGGGATTGCTGCAAGATGACTAAGCTACTGTTCGACGATGCTGAATAATAAAAATACTTTTATGTATATGTTTCTTATATACATGCCTACAAGAATGGCTACTTATTTCTAAGAAGATTTATGAATTTTGTTTTGTATTTTAATATTGAATTGTTACTTTTTTTTTGTTTACTTTTAAGTAACAGTGATTTGGTCGGGCTTTGCTGGGTTTCCCGTACCCGAGCATCAAATGCTGAATCAATTAGCACTTCCTAGAAAACCAACCACATTAAAATTACTAATGAATATAAAATATGTTTTGTTTTATGATTTGCGATGTTATTTTTGAGGGGACTTGTTGGAATACCACCCTTATTCAACATACAAAAAAAACATGCGTTAATACCAAATGATGTCTAAATTTGATAACACATGGGCAAGAGGTCCCGCAAGAAGGCCCCCCCTCCTATCTACAAAAGTGTCCAAGCAAGTCTACCCTTCCTGAAGTGGGTCGCGGGGTCATCCAGCTTTCCGGATGAACGCAACACGTCCGCGTGGAGCCATCTCCGTGAGGTCTGTTAGGTCCGTAAGTGTTACTGCCTTCAGGAGTTCGAGATGATTACGCCCAAGCGCAGGGCAGTGGCATAGGAGGTATGTGGAGGAGTAGTCCTGCCACTGGAGTCCTGGTGGTGCTCTTCTCCTCCTCTTCTTCTCCTGCAGCATCTACAGTAATCGTAGTGTGGCACCGCTAGTCTAGCCGTGTGCGTTCCTATCAACCACTGCCCTGTGATGGCCTAAACCGCTAGATTGCAGTCCTGCCTATTAAGGGATATAAGCATAATTGATCTTTTTCTAGAGCGGATAGGTCATATCATGCGTGAGTTCCTGGTATTTGGAAGATTTCTTCATATTTTTCAGTGCTACCAGGTCCAGGAATTCCCTGCATTTCAGCCGAATATGCGTTGCTACAGGAATGCCAACAAGTTCTTTCTCCACGAGGAGAGGGTTGGTAGGTCCCTCCCTCCCATTTCCAACGTAGTCTTTATGCCCGGGCACCTACCACCATCTTGTTAAGAGATCTGTGACAGTCACTCACTGTCCAAGTGTTGGATAAAATTCTTCAAGAGCCCTGAGTGCCGCTTTACTATTTAAAAAAATGCAAATAGTTTTTTTCAATACCAGCAAACCCTGGGGATCTAAGTGCTTCCATTTGAGCTATTACTTCAGCTTAAAACACACTTCTGTGTCAGGGAGTCTGAAGGACTCATTAAGGCAAAGACTCTCGCAGTGGAAACCGTCTCCCACCTGGCCATTCAACTTTGAGCCATCCCCGTAATCCGGGGGGGATTTGTGCAACCCCGTAATCGAAATAGGCGTGAAATGGTAAAAATGCAACTTGGTATGTCTATAGTTAGTCGTTTTCCATAGACCCGGCTCACATAGCCTGATTGCCGATAGCGTGGCTACTTCGATTCCCAATATCTCTACAAAGAGGTCGGCACGGCCCTATCTCGGGGGCATAGGAAATTTCTCTGCCCGAGCTCTGCCACACACACACAGTATAAATGCGAGAAACGTCATGCTCACAGCCTACTTTCTGCTATTCGTTACTAACACTAATGCGGTAAAATCATATCAATGTATTGGGGTGCCGACCACTGCTCTACAGGCAGTAGATCGAAGATGAAGTCATGGGCATTGGTTGTTGTAGTACAAAAACTGACTGTAATGCAAACCTCCTTAATTTTTTGCGTTTTCCTTAACCATTCCCTACTTATGGACTGTGTCAGGGCTGGCCACCAGACCACTACACTGTAAAATAGGATAGGTCTAATAACCGCCGTTATTGGGATTATGGTATTGTATATATTGGTATTAAAAAATACCAATCGAAATACCAAACTGATCGGACGTGCTTTTTCCAAGCTCCGGGAAAACTGCAACATAATATTTTTTTTTTATCAAAATACTAAAACAGTTAACCAAACAAAAAATCTGGGGTAACCCAATACAGTCGAGTCCCGATAATTCAAAATGGCAAGGGGATCACTTTTTTTACGAATTAGACGGGAATTCGATTTATAGAGATTTCTATTTAGTGGGGTTCAAAAATGAAAGAGTCGAAGAAACGTTTTTCAAATTAAAGGAAAATTAAACAATAACATTAAATTATAATAAAAACAAATTAAGCAATAAAGCAGAAACATTAAATTTTAAAAACAAAAATTCAAGCTTCAAATAATTGGCAATTTTTGGTAACAACAATTGGTAACAGCAAACTTAATGAAAACAGTGAGAGAAACACAACATTCCTTATACACATCGAGATAAAGACGGCATAGCTGTCTGCAAAATCTAACGGTGCTTTAAGAGGTATAAGAGGTTATGAAATAAAATTACGATTTATAAGTGGTTCAATATTTTTTGCGTTGCGCCAAATACTACGAATTAAAGAGGGGACCAAAATGTATGGAATTTTTACGAATAAACAAATTTTTTTCAAGGGGACAGAATTTTTACGAATTATCGCGAATTTTGACTTAGCGGGGTACGAATTATCGGGATTCGACTGTATAAGCAAAAAGACGCTGAACCACAATTTGTTTAAAGCAATATACAAGCTTTTTATAACAGTTGTGCTAAACCAAAATTAGTGCATTGCTTTACGCAATGAGCTCATTGAGCAACGATCAAAAGAACGAAAGTAAAAGTTGAGTGAAAGAAACGGTTTCTACTCCTACTTTTCAACCCGCGATACCTAAAAGTAAAAATCGGCGATCGGGCAACCCGAATCTACTGATCGCTGAAGGCCAAAAGGCACGGTCTTGCTCCCTCAATGGCGGAAACAACTTTCGCACTAACAACAAGCAGTGCTACAATTTCTGCAACCACAGCGACAACCACTGCAATTAAAAAAATACCATGACGTCAACGACTACAGCTAGTACAAAAATAACAACTTGGGAAAGTGCCAAAGCAGCCCCGGCCACACAGCCACACATAGATCGCTGCATCCAAATTAAGCGCAAGCTTAGCCCGCAAGTAATTCGACAGGCAATAAAACAAAAATCAACCGCGTCCAGAAGATCGACGACGAGTAGAACAGATCCAGTAGTAACATATTTTTCCAACTGACGGAGGATGAGGAAAACCAACTAGCGCAGGACTCCGCAAAAGAACCCAAGCCCCTCCAATCTACATATATCAGGGAGAAAAACTCGAGTGGCCTATTCAACTGAATTGTGGCATTGAACGGGAAGAGACTTATCAAAGGGAACATCCATGAAACGAAGGTGCAAACCAAGACTGAAGAGCTCTTCCGAATCGTGTCCAAATATCTGGACAATGCTCAGATAAACTATTATGCGTACCAGCTGAAAAGCAGCAAGTGCCTACAAGCGATGGTAAAGGGAATCGACCCACTTAGGGTAAGAGTTTCCGCTGATAGCTTTGAAAGTCTTTTAATTGGTGGCTTGTACTTCTTAGTGAAAAGGACAAGTTCGGTCTTGGATGGGTTCACTCCTAACCCTATTTTCTCATGTTGGGAGAACCCTCAGTTTGTTAACCGACACGTTCCAGAGTAGGGGCCTGTCCTGACGAATCTCTGAATGGACGCTCCCCCTAGTGTCGTCTCAACAGTCCTTTTTAACAGGATCTGCCTTATTACATACACGGATTGATCGTCTATCGGTGTATTAACAGCGTATTGGTTATTGACGTCTTCGTCTTCGTGAATTGGACCTTCCTGGTCCAATTACCATTTATCAGGTTAATGTACCCTGCAGTAGTTGCGAGGACCTACCTAAAAAAGGAGGCCTCTGAGGTTCCCTGAGTGCTTGTGCAGAGCCTGGTCCAGGCATTCCTCTTTGCCCTAGACCTCTTTGTTATATTGCTGCAGGTCCGCTTTCTACGCCTCCCAAGCTACTGTTGTGTTTGCTTTGCTAACGGGCCTTGGTTTTAAAGGAGGCAAGGGCTGGCGACCACTATGGTGGTTTCTTTTACTTGCTACTTGCTTGAAGGTGTGTTTTTCTAGGACTCCCCATCTAACGACCCTGTCTGCTAGAGAGTCTAGAGAGAGAGTATAGAGTGATATAGAGTACGTCCCTTCTGTTCTTGACCATGAAGGTGGGTTTTAAGTCCCTGTTACCCAACAGAATAAGCTTGAGCTCAAGGTAAAATCGAATACTCAGTCACCCCTCTCGTTGGTGTCAGTTCTTCCCTATTGATGATGATGGGCTGCTGATCCCGCCTTACTGGTGAAGGTTTATCTGCAAGATTGTCACAGAAATATTTGAGATTCTCCACCACAGTAACCTCTGCTTCTATCTCGGAGCTCAGCAGAGAGTCGTTTTGCATCCCGATGCCTCTAAGAGCACTTGACAAGTCGCTTTCCTCCGAGATGTACCCTTCCAGGATGTCCTCCTCCTCATCTGACATTTCTTCCGAGTGCCCCTCTTTGGTCGGCTCCTCCAAATCTGGCTCTTGCACGTCTGTCTCCAGCTCGATGCCTCTAGTCTTGCATCGGACTTGTAAGCCCGGACCGTAACATGCTCAAAACCGTACTTAATCCGGAGTCCCGTCTGCTCCAGGACCCTCGCAGCGTCCTCATTTAGCCTGAGAACAACCTGCTTCCCTAGTCCTACACCATCCTTCACCTTGGCGACTCTCTAGTACGTCAAGTGTCCGGAAGTGTTGGGTTACACATCTTTTAGGATAGCTTCTAGATATAGCTAGGATGGTGTTAGGGTCGGCCGGCTTTTGGGTAAGCCATACTTGCGCCCTCGGCTTGCTGGGGACCTCGTCTCTTTCAAGTGCCTTCAGCTTTAAACCCGGATAGACCTTTCCAAGCGTGGGTATCACATGCTTGTACCGATCACCATCTCGGCAAGCTATACATCGCCTACAGGGCTGGTGACACATAAAAACAAAAAGATACCGGGTCGCCGAATTAATACATCTTCACCGCGGTGGGCAAACCAGTCTCCCCATCCTCTCAGTCAGAACGAACCACAAAATCCCCATTCTTGTAGAACTAACGGGCAAAACTGTCTCCACTCTCTCATCGACCTTTTCAGCATGAACTCAAACATGGTCAAAAGTCAAAACATCCAATATCGGACTTGCGGTTTGACCAGCTAAGCCATTTCCCACATTGGTTGGATCGAAACAGTGGAAAAAGAAGTTGCAAGCACTGTAAAACTTCACAAACGCAATGCAATGCACGAAATGAAATCTGCACTTATGCTGCACAGCGAATAAAAACTATTTTAAAGAATACCATAAGAAAAAATAAAATAACTATTCATTACTTGAAAATGTTTTTTTTTCCACTCATAGCCCCAAGCGTAAGGCCCGCTTACATTTCTTCTCTCCTTACAGGTGAACCGAAGATTCTACGTTATTTTTAAGCACATATTTGAACTTAGAAGCATTCATTCACTTTAAAAAAAAATTATTTTAATATTTTTTTGCTATTATTTGGGAAAGTAGTCTTAGATGGTTAAGTATTTAGCTTTTCCTAGGTTGGATAAAATAAATGATTGAATAATAATTCCTCCATTGTTTTCTGCACTGGAACTGGGGTTTAATTTCCAGGTTTTCGATGCAGAGTCTGTGCTTTGGTTTGCCATCATCATTGGTACCTTTTTTTGACACTACAATCATTGAAGAGCTATTAGGGCTTTTACTGGGTCTAATAATGTCTTCGTCAATCAAACTTCTTTTTTTTTTTTGTAGTTAATTGGTTTTTTTGTCAACAGTGTTTATTTTACATCGAACACCAGTCCGAAACCGTAAATTCGTATTTTTTTCCGAATGAACTTTTTCTTATTGTATTTAATATATTATTGGTGCAGATTTCTATTATTTTCTGCGATTTTTTCTGAATTGCTTATTTTAGGAGTATTTTGTATGACGTTGTTTATATTTTCGTCTTATGAAATGCTTATTTCGCTTTCGTCAGATGACTCATGGACGGCACTTTTAAGGTTTAAATGCCCTGAACTGCATGATTCATATTTGTCAAACATATTGCTGACGGTGCTTTCGGTCCCTGAGTAGTCAAAACTGTTTTTGTCGGAATAAACATCGACGGTGTGTTCAGATGTCATATAGTCACTTATACAAGTGTCACTATTTGTATACCCCTAATTTTAACCTACATGTATAAACTAAGTCTAAGAATGAAGATTAGAAAGGAAGACATTGCAATAAAAGCTCGCATCTGGCAGTCGTGTACAGATCGCACAAGAAACACATCTCTTTGAATTGAATTAAATGATATTTCATTATTGGAACTTAATATTTGCGGAACCTAACTTGTAACAATCACTCGACCGAAACTGGCAAATCGAATTGGCTAAGAATGTCTTTCTACCCAAGTCGATACTCTCGAAAACGTAAAGTGACGGGGTCTAGTATAATGGGGTAAGCCGCGATCTAACCTGCGGCGAGGGCTTAAAAACCACCTATTTTAGAATTAATTTTTTTTGCAAATTAACACGTGTATTTGTATATACACGTGTATAAAAGCGGCTCGAAAATATTACACCAAGATACACATACGTCATCCTTATCAGCAAAAGACTAAGCTCTTTTTTTGCGATCAACTTCGCTACGATTTTCGCTACGATGAGCTCTTGAAACTACCATTGTTGTCGACGTCATCATTTACGGGATCATCGATTTCCCATTATTTTGAACTTCAGAGGAGACAGCGCTGGTCAAAAAATATTCTCAGTGGAAAAGCGTTCGCCTAGGAATACTGGAGTCGTAAAATCGATCATTGTGCATTACTTTTTTCACGATCCAGAAGTGTTTGTTGATCTAAAGTAAGTTCTTATTTTATTTTACATCCAATAAAAAAAAAATAAGAGTAAGACCCGTTTTGCATAGGTACGGAAACGTTACAACCTGAGAAAGACTTTAAGAAATACTAATAAAACATTTTGGGGAAAAGCAAAGTAGTAACGAATTGATGGATGCATTAAAACTATGTAGAATAGAATCCACAATAGAGCAATATTTCGACAAAATAAACGAAATTTCCAATAGACTGCACAATAGGATATAAACACACTCTGACGGGACGTATACCACTGAAGAAGTAAACAGAATTTCTCTTAGAGTAGTTAGGGACAATTTTCCTGAGCCAACGAAAACAATGATTTTTTTTTTTATCATTGGACGACGGATAAAAAATTATTGAAGCTGCCCATCATTAAAGTTATACCTTGTATGGACCAATTCGAAAACAATTCAGCATTAAACCTCCTGTTATAAAATATTTCAGTATCGAAGTAACAATTTAAATGAAAGAACTCAAAATGGATACCATAATCAACCACAGGTAGAGGAAAATCGTGGTAGTTTCAACAGACAAAATACAAATAGGTATGCAAGTAGAACCAGTTTTAATAACAGTCATGCAGCTAATCCTTACTAGATGGATGTATTTAATAATGTCCCATAACACTACCAGCAAGACTACCCTATATTAGACTAGGATTATCTCAAAGAAGACCTCATATTAATTATCAACACTGGAGCGGAATTAAGTATCATTATTGAAAACATTTTCCACCCAAAATGTAAATCAAACATCGAAGTTCAAGTAAAGGCAATGAAAAACATTATTCAGATACAAAAACTATGTAGGTTTCTTTCATTTAAAGAATTTGGACAAAAAAGTATTCGTGTGAGTTCTTGGAATACAACTTTTACGATATATTTGATGGCATAATAGGAGGCATTATATTCAATGATTTAAACGAAATAATAAACTATACAGGACAGACGATTACTTTGAATAGTGTTAAACTAAATTTCTATACACGACACCCCAAAACGTTAAATAACCCGGAAGTGAACACTAGCCATAGCGTGTCATTAAAATATTTCAATCCGATTTTTCAAAAACTATTCACTCCAGTTTGAAAACGATTTAAAGGTATATTTTATAAAGAAGGAGATAATTAAACCTTTACGAGTGAAGTCAACCCCAAAATAAAAACAAAAAATGATATTCCTACCTATTCGATAGCTTATAGGTATCCCGAAGCCCATTGAAACGAAGTAAACAAACAAGTATCTGATATGCTAAAGCCAGGAATAATAAGAAATTCGAATAGCCCATACAACTGTCCCTTTTGGGCTGTCCAAAAAATGGGATAAATCAAATCAACCGAAATGTCGACTCGTTGTCGACTACAGAAAGTTAAACTCGCAAACAATCAAGGATTGCTATCCTATTCCTAATATAGATGAGACGAGATAGGCCAATCGGCCTTCGAAATGCTTCCGCAACACTTCAACAGCTTATGAACCATTTAACTCAGAAATTAAATAGACAATTTTTGTATTGTATACATGGACGATACTCTTATATTTTCGAAAAAAATCGATGAGCATATTGAGCATTTTTCCAAAAAATTAGATTGCTTGGGGAATGCAAACTAAAAGCTTCAAATTACAAGTGCGATTTTGCCAAACGCGAAATGGAGTTCTTAGGGCACGTTTTGGATTCAGACGGTCTGAAACCTAAAGCATAGTACTGAGTTGACGAAAATCCGCTGTCCAACGAGTGACAGCTGTCAAACTCCATATAAAAAAAACGGTGTAAAAAAGGAAAGAAGAAGAAATTTTTGCCTTCTAGATTTTGCGGGTACTGAGTTGACGAAAATTTTTGTTATCGATTTTAATGGTGTTGCCGGATCAAAAAAAATAAACAGCTGCTCTCGGGGTGTTAAAATAAATATTTCAATTTATTTTTATAGGTGTGACATGGAGAGTCAATTGACCAAACAAAAAAATAGTCGGCCCAAAAAATTTTCGACGCGACAGGACAAATTAAAATTAATTTCTGCGGTCATGACGAAGCCCATAATATGGGATTTGACCCACAAGGGGCATTTTAATTCCATAAAATGGCATTGAAGTGATTTGTGATTGATTTTGATTTTGATTTTGACCCAGTTTTCTATTTCCTTATCAGCTTCTTAGCAGCGAAATACATAAACAAAACACCAACATCCAATCGTTTTGAATTCATTTTTGCTTATTTGTTTTTTGTTTACAAACAACAGCTGTTCAGTATTACCTTATTTCTTCATTGTTTTGGTCACACTACCTCGGCAGCCGAATAAAGTGCAAAATCGCTATCAGAATTTCAACAGCGGATTTTCGTCAACTCAATACTATGCTTAACAAAAAAAAAGTTGAGGCAATTAAAAGGATTAAATTTCCAACAACGCAAAAACAAATAAAAAGTTATCTGTGCATGACTATCTACTTAAGGCGATACATAAACGATTACTCTAAAATTGCAAAAAAATTTATAAAATACCTAAAAAAAGACCACATTTAATACAAACAAGAAAGAAAAGCTAGCTTCAGGCGGAGCCGAAGTTATTATACTCTTGCAGTTAAAATGAATATGATGAATATTGGTAAACCGGTGTTTACTTGCTTGTGAATCGAATTTATTGAGAAACTTAAGTTTTAACTTTTTAGAATTAATAAATTGTTTAATTTCAATTCCAAGCATAGCTCATCTCTGCTTCTTCCCCGTATTATCTCTATTTCTGCATTTTTCCTTTGCACTCGCCAAAGCTCCCGCTTCGGCTTCCTATTTGGCACAGTGGTTCAAGGTATAGTGTTTTTTAACTTATTATATATTATTTTTGATTTGTTAATTAGTTCGCCTAGTTTCGGATGCCATTTCCCGTAGGTCTGGAATACATTATTGTTGTGAAAATTGTCGGGCTGTCCAAGACGAAATGAGGTCGTTCATGACACAGACTAAGAATGGATTAAAAGAGTGGACCACTGGTTTTCGTTAAATAAAAAACCAGCTCTGTGCGCCTGACACTCAATTTAGCAGCCTTCAGCTGCTAACTGAGACCCATAAGCGTACAAAATCTGCTGTTTGTGATCCGCCGAATTTCACAAGAAAAATTAGCAATTGTGAGCATCCCTTCAATTGATGCCACAGGTCCTAGTAAACGAAACCCCCGTCAGAATCACCCAAAAGGGTGATTTCGGCAGACTGGTGATTAGGTAGTGATTTCCTCATTTCGGAAGACTCCACTCTTGCTTCTGAAGAGGTGAAATCCCAAGAGTTTGGTGACATAGAATTTATTTGCATTAAAATCATTTTGTCCGAGAAATCTTTATACATTACATGTTTATATATACCGCCTTCGTCTGAACCGCCCATATATTGACAGCATTTGTCCGCTATTCAATCCGTTTTTATACCCTTGCAGAGGGTATTATAATTTGTCCAAAAGTGTGCAACGCAGTGAAGGAGAAAACCTCGACCCTATAAAGATCCTTGATCAGGATCATCTCCTGAGTTGATATAAGCATGTCCGTCTGTCCGTCTGTCTGCCCGTCTGTCTGTCTGTTTCTACGCGAACTAGTCTCTCAGTTTTAAAGCTATCGACTTGAAACTTTGCAAACACCATTCCTTCATTTGCACGCAGTATATAAGTCGGAACGACCGGGATCGGCCGACTATATCCTATAGCTGCCACATTTTTGAGAGCTATTTAAAATAATACGACATGCCAAATTTCATAGGGATCGGTCGACTATATCCTATAGCTGCCATATAACTGAACGATCGGAAATGACCCACCTATTGTGTTTTTGAAGATAGAAAGCTGGAACTTAGTACAGAGTATATTTTTGGTCAGTTAATCCGAACTATTAAATTTTATAACGATCGGTCGACTATATCTTATTTATATAATTAATATATTTATTATAATAAATATATATTTATTAAAATTACTATATTTATTATAATTAATTGGTTTTATTATGATATTCTCATAAGGATCGGCCAACTATATCCGATGTTTGCGATATATATCCGGTTTTAACTGCAAGGGTATATCAACTTCGGCTCCGCCCGAAGTAAGCTTTTTTTTTCTTTTTAATCTTATGACTGATCGTGACCAGCTCGTTCCTGTGGGCGACTTTAGTATAACAGGATTAAAGTGGTCCAACGTCGATAGCTCACCATCTTTGTCACTTATAACTAAACATGACTTCACCGCGGGCATGTTTGACATGTCCCTAGGTCAAATTAAACATGTCAGAAATTCGTTAGGTCGGCTTTTCGACTTATGCTTTGTATCTAAATCCGATGGTACCGCTCTCTCCTGTAAAGCTGATTTTCACAAACTTAATATCCTTATTGATACATATTATTGATCCGATATTTTGGCATGCACCGATCTTGATTAAAAAAATTTAATTTTATTTAAAATACATTTTTGGACTCATGTGTGCCATGGAAATATCCGTGTTGAAATGGATACCTTATATTTTAAGGTGGGATGGTCAACAGGTACGCAGTAGTCTGTAGCCCCCGTTGGCGTGCAGTGGTGTTGGTCCAACTTGGGATGTCCATAGACGGTCCTTTTCCATATGCCCGTCTCGCGTAGCCTAATTGCCGATAGCGTGGCTATCTTGACCCCCAAAATCTCTACCGGTAATAGGTCGTGTATGAAGTCTAGGGCATCCGCCGGTGATACAGACCTCCGCCATCCTTTGTGTTTGTCTAAGTTTCTCTCTAATTGTGGAGTTTGTGAGAGCAGGCCACCAGACCACCACCCCTGGATGGATGGGTATTATGACCGCTGTGTAAAGCCATCTTACTATTTTTGGGGACATTCCCCATTTAAGGCCAATGGCTTTTCGGCATATATAGAGGGCGATTGTAGCCTTGTTAGCTCTATCCATAGTATTTGACTTCCAGTCCAGTTTCCTGTCTAGCGTAATCCCTAGGTTCTTGGCGCTACGGCTGAGGAAGAGTGTTTCTCCTGATAGTATTGGAAGCCTTAAGTTTGGTATTTTGTACTTCCTGGTGAAGAGAACGAGCTCGGTTTTGGACGGGTTTACTCCTAGTCCATTCCTAACTGCCCATGTTGAGAGGACCCTAAGTTTGTCCGTCATGCGGACATAGAGTCTGGGGAAATTTTACAAAGAAGGCAATTGCGACATCATCCGCGTAAGCGATAACTTTACAACCACCACCTTCTAGGGATCGCAGTAGGCTATTAACCGCCACGTTCCACAGTAAGGGTGTAAGTACGGGGCTATCCCCCTTTCTCTGCGTTTTCAGGGTTGTATCTTCTAGAGAGCATCCCGGGAAATGTGCCTCTGTGAGAGCCTCTAGAGTTTCTTTGCTGGACGATGTCCAGTTACTCAGAAGTTACTGTCTCAGAAGAGGTTTTAATGTATCCTACGTTTGCCGCAGTTGTTTCGAGGACCTTCCGGAGTCGGGATGTTGGCTGAATGTTCGTGCAGAACTTGGTCCAGGCATTCCTTTTTGCCTAAAAAAGTTCTTTGTTATATTGCCTAAGGTTCGTTTTATACGTCTCCGAGGCTGTCTCCGAGTTTGTCTTGCTGGCAAAATTAAAGGCCTTGCGGGCATTGGTCTTAAAGCGCGCAAGTGTTTGCGACCACCATGGTGGTTTCTTTGACTTGTTATTGCCCGATCTGCTTTTGGGACAAGCTTTATTGAATGCCCTGGCGCACGCTGCCGTAAGCGTCACCATGGCATCCAGGACTTTCCTACTGTTAACGTCCCTTGTTGGAGGTTTCCCCAAGAAACTTTCTAGTTTTTTCCTGTATAACTCCCAGTTCGCTTTTCCCAGGTTGCGTACTGTTAGTCGATTGAAGCTCTCAAAATTGACCACTAATTCTATGTATCGATGGTCCGAGAAAGAGTGTTTCTCTAGGACTCCCCATCTAACAATCCTGTCTGCTAGGGATTCAGAGTAAAGAGTGACGTCAAGTACTTCCCTTCTGTTCTTGACTATGAAGGGGGGTTCTGTACCCCTGTTACTCACCAGAAGATTGTAGCCTAGGATAAAATCGAATATTGACTCACCCCTCTCGTTCGTGTCAGTGCTTCCCCACTGATGATGATGGGCGTTAGCATCGCAACCTATGATCAGGTCGATCTTGTGCTTCTTGCTATCTTCCACCAGCTGTTTAAGTAGCGGGTGCGGGGGAAGGGCCTCCTGGTCGTGGCCCATATACGCTGAACATACCCTTAGAGGGCCATTTGGGCTCTCTATGGCTGCGGCTACGTGGTCTTCATTGCTGAAATTGTTTGGGAAAAAAAGCTTCAGGTTCTTTTGTGCGAGGATGCAGGCTCGCCCTTTACCTGTTGTATCGGCTTTGCAGAGCCTATACTCCGACGCCCCTAACGGAAGAATCCTGTCTCCAATGATCCGTTCCTGGATGAAGGCCACATCAGCTCCACTCTCGGCGAGGTGGAGTAGGAAGGCAGCTGACGCCGCTTTTCTGTGATGGAGGTTTTCTGCAAGATTGTCAGGGACATTCTTACAATTTTCCACCACAGTAACTTCTGCCTCCGTCTCGGAGCTCAGCAGAGAGTCCTCCTCCATTCGACTCCACTAAGTGCCCTTGCCAAGTCGCTCTCCTCTGAGGTGTACCCTTCCAGGATGTCCTCCTTCTCATCCGACATTCCTTCCGGGTGCCCCTCTTCGGTCGGCTCCTCCAAGTCTGGCTCATTCGTGTCTGCCTCCAGCCCGATGCCTCCTGGCTTGGTCTTCGCATCGGATTTGTAGATACGGACCGTCACGTGTTCAAATCTGTACTTCAGCCGGAGCTCCGACCTTTCCAGGGCTTTTACGGTCTCCTCGTTGAGGGTGAGGATGACCTGCCTCCGCAGTCCCACCGCCTCCTCGACCTTGGCGACTCTCCAGTCCGCCGTGGGAAGCGTCGGATTGCACATCCAAAGCATGGCTTTTCAGTGAGCCACACCCGCGACCTTGGTTTGCTTGGGATCTCGTCCCAGTCAACCGCCACTAGCGTAGCTCCAGAGTAAGCCTCTCCAAGCGATGCTACCATACGCTTGTAGGTCTCTACCGATCGCGCGTCTTGGCAGGCAATTACCTTAACACTACCCTGGTACCATCCTGCGTCTTCGCATTCTGGTGGGGGTCCACCGCTTCGCAGCATCTCCTCCACGAAGCGCTCATGTAACTCGTTTACCACTCGTCACCTAAGGTCCTTGGGGTTGAGCCCATCCTGGGAGCCCTTGTCCAGGACTCCAATAAGGTTTTTCACTTCGTTACTTCGACGAACGAGTGGTTGGACGGCTGCGGTTGGGCCTTCCTCTTCTTAGCCTGGGGGGCTTCTCCCTCCGAGGACCCCTGCTTTTTCGCGCTTTGCGCGATCTCCGTGGCAGGGTCTGACCCAGTACGTTTATTCGGATCCAGCCTCACTCCCGCCTTTTCCGGATTAAAGTCGGGCAGGATCTCCCTTGCCCACTTAATGATCTCGGCCCCAGAGTTCGCATATTAGCGTCTGAGCCCCCTCTCGGACACGCATCCTTCGGCATATGCTTTTCCACCATGGATTGGGGTGATTTAAGGAAGGGAGTGTTCTTCTCCCCGCCCGACTACCATTAGCCAGCATCCTCGGCAGAGACATGACCTTACCGGGACCTGTTACCAGCCGCCCTCACGTGGAGAGTATAGTCACACTACCAGCGGTGTACACAGTTACGGCACACAATTGCTTGCGTGTAGGTCCCCCTGTTGCACCCGTTGGCTGACGGCCGACTTCAATGTTAAAATCATATCAATGTATTAGGGTGCCGTCCACTGCTTTAGAGCAGTGATGCCCAAGCTCTGCATACGGGAGACCAAACTTCCATACCAACGCAAAAATCATCAATACATTGGTGCGAGAATTTTTTTTTCCCCATCCTCAAAGTTTTAAAGATATGACTTGAAACTTTGCACACCTTTCCTTGGCACGCAGTATATAAGTCGGAACGGATAGATAAGTCGGATAGAGAGTATGAATGCTAATTTTTTATTTTTGTTTTGTCGGATTTTGTATGAATGATATATTTGCAAAATAATATGACGCACCTAATTTCATAAGGATCGGTCGACTAAATCCTATAGCTGCTATATAACTGAACGATCGCAATTGAACCAACTTTCATATTTTTATATATAGAGAGTTGGAACTTCGTACAGATTCTATTTTCGGCCTTTTCTATTTTCTATGTTCATCCGAGATCTCAAATTTCAACCGATATCTAATAGTGGTCATATAACTGAACGATTGGAAATGGTATTTGATATTGGTAAAAAAGTAGAACTTCGTGACTTATTTTTTGTTTAAGATAAGATCGACTATAAATAGAATTGAAGCTCTTTCTGATCGCTGCTAGTAGTTTATTGAATAAAGACAAGAGTTCGGACGTAACAATAAAGTTATACCGAGAGTCTAGCAACCTTCTTTATGTGAAACTCAATAAGCAATTGAGCCATCTAAACATCAATTTTTTTACAATCGACTTCGGACCCGGCTGAAATAGCTTGTGGTCCTAAAAGACACGGAGATCGGAAAAGATATGGCGCGTGAAAAAGCTCTACTAATCTGGGCCCAAGCATCGACATAACTATATACTGAGTACAAAGGAAAGAAGGATGTGTGCAAATTTTCAAGTCGATGAGACTTGAAACAGACAGGCCGACGGACAGACGGAAATGCTCATATTAACTCAGGAGGTGATCCTGATCATGAATATATGTATACTTATAGGGTCGGAGATGTCTCCTTCACTGCGTTGCGCACTTTTGGACAAAATTATAATACCTTCTAATAACGCAGTGAAAGAGACATCTCCGACCCTATAAAGTATATATATTCTTGATCAGGATCACCTTCTGAGTTGATATGAGCATGTCCGTCTGTCCGTCTGACCGTCTGTCCGTCTGTCTGTTTCTACGCAAACTAGTCTCTCAGTCTCTCAGTTTTAAAGCTATCGACTTGAAACTTCGCATACGCCCTTCTTTCCTTTGCACGCAGTATATAAGTCATAACGGCCGGGATCGGCCAACTATATCTTATAGCTGCCATATAACTGATTGATCGGAAATGGTATAACTTTGATGTTTTTAGAGTTAGAGACCTCAAATTTGACATGAGAGCTATTTTTGGCAACACATTACGACATGCCAAATTTCATAAGGATCGGCCGACTGTATCTTATAGCTGCCATATAACTGAACGATCGGAAATGACCCAACTTTCGTGATTTTGAGGATAGAAAGCTTGGTTTTTAAATAAACTCACTTTACGTCGCTTGGTACAGATTATATTTTTGGTCAGTTAATCCGACCTACGAAATTTCATTAGGGTCGGCCGACTATATCCTATAGCTGCCATATAACTGAACGATCGGAAATGGTATTTGGTACAAATATCAACTTTCTTATTTTTTAAGATAAAAGCTTGGGACTTTTTTTTAGATTTTTTATTGTAATTAATTGGTTTTATTATGATGTAATCATAAGGATCGGCCAACTATATCCAATGTTTGCGATATATATCCGGTTTTAACTGCAAGGGTATATCAACTTCGGCTCCGCCCCAAGTTAGCTTTGCTTTATTGTTTTGTAATGAAATTGGTACAGTTTTTCTTCAGGACTAACATGACAATATTAAAGATAGACTTAGAGCCGTTATTGACATAAGCAACAATTTATCAGTAACAATTGGTCCCAATTTATTCAAGATTAATGGGACAATATTGATATGTATCAAAAATGATGCTACTTCGTTCAATTGATTTCAAAATGCGGATTAATTCAAGTCTTAAATGCGATAGTAAATTATAACCAATAGATTAAATTATCGTCATTTACTTTTACTCACAACGACAAAAATCGATCGATTGAAGTTTAACTGTGGGAAAAAAAAGGTTTGGCTTGATTCGCAAAGGCTAATTTTCTGTTAAATAAATAATTGTTAAACGATTCTGAGTTTTTCTAAGATATCAGTATTGGAACAAAACACTTCAAATGTTAAGAATAAGATTTCTATCGGACTGGAACACTTTTTTTATATTTAAACTTTTTTGGTCGAACAGATTTTATTAAGTGCTTTTAAAATTGGTCTCTCTCTAACACTTTAGTACAGTGGGTGGCAAACTTTCATTTTCCCCAGCACACAGGCATAGGGTCGGAAATTCTGCCGCAGCGCTGCCGGCACACTGACAGTGTGCGTATCTCCATTTTTTTTAGAAGCTCTCTCATTTGCTCTCAATTGGCCTCATTTGGCAGCCCAAACTTAAACAATGGTCAATGGGCCTCTGAAACGTTGCCAAAGCTGGGTGCAACCCGAAAAACATTACCTTCCACTGTAAAAGTATTGATTTCTCAAGATATTTACTAGCTCAGTCAAATTTTACCGTGTATAACGCTAAATTTTTCAGGAATTTTATTCGTTGCTGCCGGATACAATTTACTCAGGATCCGAAGCAGTTTCATAATTTTTTAAACATTTAGCGTAAACATGTATCTTTCCCACCACTGCTTACGTTCGAAAATTCAACTGCGACCTCTGATCAGGCCATTGCCGATCTATTCGCAGAATTTTTTCTTCTGACACAAGAAAAAGGTCCCAAAAAGAAACAACACTCCATCCCATATACTGAAGTGCCCAAGGAATACTACCCTTCCTAAAGCGGCTCTCAGTCCCATTCAGCTTTCCGGATGAACACAACGAGTCCGCGTGGAGCGATCTATTATCCCGTAGGTCCTGCCCAAACGGAGGGCAGTGGCACAGTAGGTGTGTGAATGCCTTCTTCTTCTCCACATCCCTGCAGCTCCTACAGTGGACAAAAACTTGGAAAAAACAATATTATGAAAATAAATTTATGTTACTTAAAATAATTAATTAAGCCGATAAAATAAGTTGATAACAGTTGCACTGTAACAAGCAAATTAGATCTGTTAAGCGCAAACTTTCTGGCACTATGATTGTAAACGGATTCGTCGCATTTGATTAGATTTTAAATTATTATTTCTTTTTTTTTTTTTGAACGTTGTTTTTATTTCTTGAATCTTCTCTTAGCCAGACTAACAAGAAGTGCACCAAATCTTATATTTTTAACTCAACTAACAGTCATATTGACTGATACGGAGTTAGACGGCCCTAAAAATCAATTGCTGGGTTGGGAGGTCGTTGCGTCTAAGGCGGGATACGCTAGAAACCCGAGTCAATCCCCGAGCGAGAAAATTTGGGTGCGAAGACAGTTTTTCTTTGTATGACTCTTTTTGCTTCTGGATTTCGTCTTTCACTGCGAGGATGCCCAGATCCCGGTGGATGTTTTCGTTGCGAACATACCAAGGTGCCCCTGTGATAGTTCTCAGGATTTTTGATTGTGGGCGCTGTATGATGTCTATGTTGCTGCTGCTCGCGTTCCCCCACAGCTGGGAGCCATACGTCCAGATTGGCTTTAGGACTGAATTGTACAGTAGTAACTTATAGTCCAGGCACAGTGGCGATCGTGAGTTTATGATCCAGTGGAGGCTGCTCGCTTCCAGTTTAAGGTGCATCTTCTTGCATTCGATGTGCATACGCCAGGTAAGTCGCCTATCAAGATGGACGCTAAGGTACGTTACTTCGTTAGCTTGAGGGATCTGCATACCGTTGAGTGAAAGCGGAGGGCATGTTTGTCTATAAAGAGTAAACGTTATATGCTTACACTTTTGTTCGTTTATTTTAATGCGCCAGTCGGACAGCCACGTTTCCACTATTATAAGATGATAAGCCAGTTGGGCTGCTGCCTGCGTTGGGCATCTGGAGCGACTAAGGAAAGCGGTATCGTCGGCGAACGTTGACGTTTTTAGTTGTTCGTTCGTAGAAATATCTGCAGTACACAAAACATATAGCCAAGGGCCGAGTGCCGAGTGCGCTTCCTTGTGGAACTCCAGCTTCGATGGTGTAGTCGCCCGAAGTAGCTGCGTTGCATCTCACTGAGAATACCCTATTGTAGAGCAATGATTCCAGTAGCTTGTGGGTGTATGTTGGCAAATACGTTTTAATTTTGTGCGTGAGTCCGATGAGCCAAACTCGGTCGAAAGCTTGGAATACGTCGAGGAAAATAGAGCTGTAGTATTCATGCTGTTCGAAGGCTGAGCGTATTTCGGATGTTAATCTGTTCACTTGTTCGATGGTTCCATGGTTTCTTCGAAAGCCAAATTGGTGTGCCGGGATAATATTGCAAGCTTCCAGATGTGGAATTATGCGAGTTAACAAGCATTTTTCAAACAATTTAGACAAACAAGATAGAAGGCTTATTGGTCTGTATGATGACGGAATTGTGTGGTCTTTTCCAGGCTTCGGTATCATTATAATGATAGATTTCTTCCACTTTTTTGGGAAATAGCCAAGATGAATGATTTCATTTAATAGTTTGCAGACGACCTCTATAGCGCATTTTGGAAGTTCGGGGGTCAATCTTTGGGGTCAATAGGCCACCACCGGGAGCCTTTTTTGGATTTAGCCCTCTTATGACTTTTTCGATTTCGTTCGGCCGGAATAAAGGTGCGGCAGGCTGAAGGGAGGACTCTGGCTGAATTTCTGGCAGAAGGAATGAACTTAAGGCTGGGTTTGGCTGGAAGACACTTTGGAGATGTGCGGCGAATGTTTCAGCTCGGTCTTCGTCGCTGCGAGCCCAGCATCCCGAAGAGTTTCTTATCGGGGTGGTCGTTTCAATTGGGGCGCTTAAATTTGGGTGGGCCCTCCACAGGGGGTACTTTTTGTGCTTGTTGGCGAGAGATTCTGGATGTACCTCAGCTGTGCATTTTCTTCCTGTTGGTGAAGAGCCTGGTCGAGCGATCGGGTTGCTTCCTTAAGTCGTTGTTTTGAAGCTGGTGATCTGCTGTTTTGCCAATCACGACGCGTGCGCCTCTTTTCTCTCACGAGCTGTTCGATTTGTTGATTAGATTTGGAGTATTTGTTTCGGTCTACTTCTTTCCCATGAGTTGAGATTTTAGCTGTCGCAACGAATACTTCTTCCAGGGCGCTCGTAGTGTAGTCGATGTCCGATTCCATGTTAAATTCCGGGGCGAGTTCTATGTGGGCACTCACGTACTTTTTTTTTTTAGCCATATCGTTTTTGGTGTCGTCAGGCTGAAGGGGTGTTCGGTTTTTTCTGGGCTTTGAAGAAGCGTTAGAAGCACAGGCGAGTGGTGTGATGATAAGTTCGAGACTTCTTTGGCACTTATTAGATTGCGAGGTATGTTTTTTGTCACTGAAAAATCAATAAGGTCTGAGAGCTTTAGCGAGTCTGTTGGCCAGTATGTGGGATCTTCAGGGGAAACGTAGTCCAGTTTATTTTTCACATTTAGAATTGCATTGTACAATTGTCTTCCTTTCGGAGTCACTAGACGTGATCCCTAGTGCGTATGTTTGGCGTTGTAGTCTCCTGCGGCTATAAATCGATCCCCAAGTGAATTATAGAAGTCCATAAATTGTCCTTCCGAGATTGAGAAACGAGGAGGGCAGTAAACGGCAGCGATTGAAAGGATTCCGTTGCTTGACTGAATTTGTATCGATGTGGACTGCAAGAAGTTTGTTGCAAACCTTTTGTGAAATGGTGTTTAATGCGTTATCTGATTTGAACTCCAGTTCCGCCGTGGGCTTTCCCATCTGGATGATCTGTGCGGTAGATTGTGTAAACTCTTATATGAAAGTTGTATTTTCTTGTAAGATGCGTTTCCACCAGTAGCATAACGTCAATATGGTTTTCGGTCAAGAATTGTGACAATTCTAGTTTATGCCGTGAGATACCATTGGCGTTCCACATTGATATTTGTAGCGCCTGCATAGATTATTTAGACTGTTGTGCTACGAGCAGCTGTATCACCATGTTCTGGTTTTGAACAAGCGTTTGCATGGTCGTTTTCATGAATGACATAAGCTCCATCATACTTTGTTGGAGGGTAAGCATCATAGTTTCCGTTTTGCTGTGTGGCTGTTCTGGGGCTTGTTGAGCGCTTTGAGAGTTAGGCTGAATTGGAATTTCCCTTCCAGATCGTAGAGCATCGGCATAGGAGAAGCCGTTGGTGGTGTTTAGTGGACCGAATGAGGATCTCGCAGCTTTGGCGAAGAAGACGTCTGGCGTAGTTTTCGACGCAATGTACGCATTCTGTGGATTTTTCGGTCGTTGCGGTCGCTTGACGCATGCGACTCTTTAACTCCTTATACACCATACATCCTCTATAGTTTGCCGTATGGTTGCCTCCGCAGTTTCCACATTTCTTCACGGTACTGTCCTTGTTTGTAGTGCAGCAAGCGGACTTGTGGGCGTCCCCGCAGACTACACAGACAGCCCACAGTGTGCTGTAAGACCTTGTGTCTGTCCATACCCTGTCCATACACTTGACAATTAGTGCATTGCACTGGACCGTTGCGTTTATGTGGCTCTTCAACAGTGATTTTCCGATGCAAAAGATATTGCAGGTTGTAGATTGGGTGGACTTCGTTCTTCTTCAGCGACCTGCTTTCTGGCTCGAGCTCGACCTTGAAGAGGGGCTGTGGCTTTTTATCTTTATTTAGAATGTAAATAACATTCTTGGCGCCGAAGCCCTTTTGTTTAAGGACGGTTTTTATTTCCGCGGCGGTAACATCAGGTTATATTCCCTTTACTACCACTTGTAGGCCCTTACTGCTTTTCAGCTAGGACGTGTAATAGTTTTTCTGTACAGTGTCCAGATCCAATTTTGTTGACCAGGGCACTCGAGCTTTTCTCCCTAATATAGATTGGAGGGGGCTTGGGTTTTTTTGCGGTGTCTTGGACTGGTTGGTTTTCCTCAAACTCCGCCAGTAGGGCAAAACTGTTAGTAGTGGATCTGTCTGGTTCTTTATCGATCTTCAGGACACGGTTCATTTTTGTTTTACTGCCTGCCGGATTACTCCGCGGGCAAAGCTTGTGCTTAATTTGGATGTAGCGATCCATTCCATTCTGTGTGATCCACACTTTCCGAGGCTGTTGTTTTTGTACTCGCTGTAGTCGTTGACGTCGCGGTACTTTGAGTTGCAGTGGTTGTCGCTGTGATTGCAGAAATTGTAGCACTGCTAGTTGTTGTTGCGAAATTTGTTTCCGATATTGGAGGGGCGGTTTTACACTGCGAACTCCATGACGCTGGAGTCAGAGTGAGCAGAGCGGGTGGGCAAGACCGTTCCCTTTGGGTTTCAGCGGTCAATAAAGCCGGGTTGCTCTTAATCGCCGATTTTTCCACTTCGGTGTCGCGGGTTGAAAAGTAGGAGTAGAAGCCGTTTCTTTGGTTCACTGAACATCTACGCTCGTTCTTTTGATCGTTGCTCAATGAGCTCATTGCGAGGCACTTATTTTTTTTTTTATTTTTTTTTTAGCGCATCAAAACTGTTATAAAAAGCTTGTCTATTGCTTTTAATAAATAGTAGTTCAGCGTCATTTCGCTTATATTGGGTTACCCCAGATTTTTGATTAGCTGTATTATGGTGCAGTTTTCCTGGAGCTCAGACAAAGCACGTCCGCTCAGTTCGGTAGTTCGATGGGAAATTAGTTAAAGTTGTTTTAATTTGAATTTTATTTTGTAGTTGTTAGTCTCTAAATTAAATTTAAGATAGCTTAGGGTGGAGCGGGAGCGAAAGCTCATATTCGCTCTTGTGCGAATTCACGCCGCTTTGTATGTGCATTAGTTTGGCACATTTTATTTTACCGAAACGCCAAGTGAGGCGCTACCCTATAATTGTATGGGTAAACACCTTTTTCGGTGTCATTGGCAACCAACTATTTTTTTGGATACTCAGTGTCTCGACCATTATACAATTATACAAGCAAAGATTATAAAGTACATAGATGGGACATCTCATACAAAGAAAAATTTTCTATGGCGGGTTCGTTCCAGCGGGTTCCACTGCGCGACAAGTTAAGTTTGAGAAATTTTTCGCGCGACAACGAATGAGGAATAGCCGAGTGGTAGAGTGCTTGGCTGGTGTGCAAAGTAAAACGAGTTCAAACCAGGCTCCTGGGGTCCTGGGTTCAATTTCATTAGCGGGCGGTTGCAACCGGTTGTTTCGATTTTGAGTTTTAGTTTTATGATTCTTTTTATATTTACTTTTATTTTTTTATTAATTTTTTTTATTCTTTTAATTTTTACGTTATTATTATTATTTTTAATTTCATTCTATTACAATTTTTGTAAAAATAAGTGACGGACGTGTCGGATGACAAAATGCCGGAAGGACTCCCTTGAAATTTTATTAGCATTTTATTAGTGGGACATAATATAGAATAAAACAATTTTATAACTGTAAAATTAAAGAAAAATATTAAAACTAAAGAAAAATAAAAAAAAAATAATTATAAAGGAAAAAAAAAGTTCAAAGTCCTAATAAGTCGTAAAATTTGTTTTTATCTTCCTCAACCAGTGTCATTTTTTACACCACATAACTTTTCTGTTCCCCCAATTATACAGTCCACTTATCAAAGCTCCACTGTGCCAACATATGCCCACATGCCCTTACATATATCCGTACCTGCATGCATGTCCATATATTTTCTGCCTTCAATTCCAGGAAATAAATAACTGATAAAATTTAACATATACAGTCCACTTATTGAAGCTCTACTGTACCATCATATGCCCCACATGCCCTTGCATGCATGTCCATATATTTCCAAATATTTTCTGCCTCCAATTTCAGGAAATATATAGCCGATAAAATTAAAAAAAAATTAACATTTTCTAAAACCAACAATTATAAACCGCCATTTCACTACAAATCCGTGATTGTGTCGCTTAAATTCTCGACCTAGCCGTGATGTGTTTTTTCGGTTCTGTTTATATTTCTTTGAGGTACGTATGTACAGGGTGCCGACGGCATAACCGGCTGCGTAACAAAATAGATTAAAAAATCAATTAATTATAAATTTATGTATTTATAATTATAACTACGAAAATTTATTTAATTCTTATTTTCCGTTCGAGCAAAGGGCCAGGTTTTTTTAAATTCACCGGCCACTCAATAATTAAAGTCGAAAATTTATTTATCGAAAAATTATAGTTAATTAATTTAATTATCCACCTTCTGTCCGAATAGAGCCGCGGTTTTTAATTCCATCTTCCCGGCTTCGTGTGAATTAAATTCAATTAATTAAATATATAGGTTTCAATTCCACCGTTCCAGCTTCGTGATAATTAACCTCAATTGATTAAAAATTAAGATTTTCAACTCCACCCCGTGGCTCCATCATATTTAAATCCGACAGTTAGCTACAAATTAATTATTTATTTTTTGTGTGTTAAATTCAAGCCAAGGTTAAGTCCACCTTCCGGCTCCGCAAATTCGAAAATAGTTAAGAATTTAATATTTCAGTATATATTAAATTCAGTACGAACCACACAAGTCGAAATATACATACATATATAGACCGTCATCACTTTTTTCCGGTACTTTTTCCATTTTTCGTGCCTCCAACGCTGCTTCTACTCCGCATCAGGCAACATCCGCCTACAATCCGAGCAAACCTCGTCTCCTTTTGGGTTTTTTCTGGTGCCTGAAGTTTTTCTTTCCACATTCGAATTGTGCCGCACACGACTTTACTTTCCACATCGGCGCCACTAGTTCGCACTTGCTCCTTGTAATTGCCTTTCATCCGCGATCTCACCGTTCTCATCACATTAGTGCGACCGGCCACCACTTCGTACGAGGCACCTGTTGCGCGAGTCAGTCGACAAGCGCTGACCAGCGAATTGGACTCTGAGAATGCCCACGGGAGACGACAAAAAGCCGCGTTCGATCCCAGCCATCCGTTTGGACAGATCTCAATTCGCATCTCCGCGGACGCCACTTTTGAAGCCTAAGGCTACCAGTGCCAGTCCAAGGGCAAGGAGTGACGAATCCGTCAATACAACCCCCGGTCCTTCACAGAGGCATACTCACTCCGTTGCAAAAATGGCTCCAAGTGCGGTCGAAGTGGCGTTGAAAAAGTTCATCGCCACAACAGATCGAATTATCCAATTTGAGGCTAACATAAGTACTCCGGGCGTCCCCGAAAAGTAAATAGGCTCCCAATACATGTGCGAAGTCCATCGGGACCAAATTCGGGCACTATGGGAGAAGGTGGAGAAGAGCTATGAGAGCTGCTCCGATTTGCTAGCCGTGTCCGACGACAAAGCGGCCGCCTCGACAGTGCTGGAAGCGAAGTACAGCTACTGTTACTCCGTCTATTCGAGATGTATTGCCCAGCTTCGGGAGAAAATTGCTTCCCAATCCACTCAGGCTCCCGTCAATGTCCACACGCCCGCGCCTACAGGCTGCCGGTTACCTCCGGTGGATACCGAGGTCTTCGCGGGTGATTATCTTCGGTGGCCCACCTTCAGAGACTTGTTTACGGCCGTTTACATCCAAAACTCGCGGCTCACCTCGATAGAAAAGTTTTTTCACTTACTGTCCAAAACAAGTGGTGACGCCCACGCCATTGTTTCTAAGGCTTCGCTTACCCATGAGGGGTTTGTCGCCGCATGGAAAAGCCTCACAGACCGCTTTGAGAACCGGCGGCTATTGGTCAACAGCCAGTTGAAGATCCTTTTCAACATCCAGGCTATTTCTCAAGAGTCCGGGGTCGCGCTGAAGGAGCTGCAAGCTACCATTCAGAGTTGTTTGACAGCCCTAGAAATGTCCTCCGTTAATGGGACTTCGGCTTGGGACTGTCTCCTTGTATTTATGATTTCGTCAAAGCTCCCCAAGGTCACACTTTCTATGTGGGAGCAATCCGTACATAATAAGGCCGAGATTCCAACATGGAAGGAATTAGATAACTTCCTGACAGAGCGCCATCGCACTCTGGAGGCCATCGACGACGTCAGGCCTAGTGGCTCCGTGCAATTTCCGCCAAGGTCGGGACTTCCTACTGCCCCTGCTCGGAGGCTCACTTCATACGAGACTCGAGTGGTTCCGGGCCAAAAGGGCTGCGATCTCTGTTCGAGGGAGGACCACCCCATTTGCTTATGTCCGCGTTTCCTAGAAATGGATGTAAATGGGCGCTCTGACTACATAAGGAGGAAGCAGTTATGTTTAAACTGATTTGCCCGAGGGCACCAGCAGCGAGACTGCACGAGCGCCCGTACCTGTTTCACATGCCACAGCCGACACCACACCTTCCTGCACCACGGCAATCCGTTCGCCACCGCTCCAAGTCCGCCTACCGCTCCAAGTCCGCCTACCGCTCCAAGTCCGCCTACGCCAGCAAACGGCTCAGAGGATCAGTCGAATGTGCAGGTGTGTTTCGCTTCCGGGTCAGGAGTAGTCCTACTGGGCACGGCCCTTATCAACGTGTGCCATTTGGGGTGCACCGTCCAGGCACGAGCACTGATAGACTCAGGCTCCGAAGCGACGTTCATAACGGAACGACTGTTCAACCTCGTCAAGCCTCCCTTCAAGACGATTCAAGCCCAAGTTTCCGGCCTCAATCAGACCATTTCCGCGCAGTCTACTAAATTGTGCCATTTTTCCATTCGGTCGCCGTCTAGACAGTTGGCAGTTGCCAGGAAATCTGCCATCATATCCGTTTTCGCGAGATCTTCTCAAGGGGCTGCCCGACATTCCCCTGGCGGACCCCAACTTCTTTGAGAGCTCCCAAATCGATGTGTTATTAGGAGCTGACATTCTTCCGTCCATTCTCCTCTGTAATTTCAAGGCTAACATCTGCGGGTCGCTTCTCTGTCAGGAGACCATTTTTGGATGGGTGCTGACAGGCCCATTGTCTCCAGCTAACCCCCGCAGCGTGTCTGTTTTTTCCGCACGAGTTGCCCGCAGCCTCGGTGACTCACTGGTTCAGGGTTTCGATTCAGGTTTCGACTCCTTCTTCGATTTACACATCGCATCACGCTGCACGGTGGCAATCAGCTGATGATCCGACTGATCCGGGCCAAATTCTGGATTCCAAGGTCATATTCAGCACGATGTCGCCACGCCCACGCAACGCCCAGTCACTGGAGAGCAGATGTACTCGAGGTACACAATCCTACCGATGCCGAGTCTGCAATGGGATCCATCCATTGAAGAGGTGTCGGCGCTTCCTACGCCTTAGCGCCGAGAAGCGGCTCCGAGCGGTTCTCGTGAACCGCTATTGCTCGAGTTGCCTGGCCCACGAGCACTCCGACGGATCCTGTCGGCGTGGGGACGGCTGTAAGACGTGTGGTCAGGATCACCACACGCTGCTGCACCCCGTGAACAAGGAGCACCAGTCACCGCCCGCGGGAGACAGTACACGAGGTGTCTCGCTCTCTCGTTGGCCGTCATCCGCCAACTCCCGGCGCGGTTCGGGTGCTTCTCGCCCTGCGTCCGCCATTTTCCGGCATTCCCAAACCGATCCACGGCCGCCGACTTCCCGGCACTCTTCGATAACTCCTCGGCATTCTTCCGCCACTGGCCGGCAGCCGTCAAGTGCTCCACTGCATTCGTCCGCCACCCATCGGGTGCCGTCCACCGCCCGTCCGCCCGCGTCATCCGCGCCTCGGCAATTTTCCGCCTCTCCTCGAGGGCCCTCGCAGGACGCGGTCGCTGCGCCCACCCTATCGTCGCTGCTGAACCGGAACACCGGGACCCGGATCTTCGACACGGAGACCTTCATCGACCCGTGTAAGCCCTCTAGCTGCAGTGACGCATAGCTAGCGACGAGGGATCTTTTGCAACCCGAGCGATTGCAAGGGGGGGGGGGAGGATGATTACGTGAGGGGCCGTTGCGCCGCAACTTTAAGAGCGCACCCGCGCTGAAGAGCGCACCAGCACTGAAGAGCGCACCCGCGCTGAAGAGCGCACCAGCACTGAAGAGCGCACCCGCGCTGAAGAGCGCACCAGCACTGAAGAGCGCACCCGCGCTGAAGAGCGCATCCGCGCTCGCCCCTCTTTGCGCTCTCGCTCTTTCGTCGGTCGTCGTTGATCGTATTTTTTCTATTACTTTTGCCTTGTTTTCTTTCTAAGTTAAGTTTTTTCAATTCGATATAAGCAGCCAATAAAGCTGAACGCGTTTTTTGTACTTGAACTGAAGACGCCCCCGACTTGTTATTTTCAACCCCCATTCTGGAGTCTTTTGCGGAACCAACGCCCCCCTACAAACAATCTTAAAATATCTAATATATCTTAAAATAATTTTTTTTTATATTTACACCAATATCGACCTGCTCGGCGGCATTTAACAATGTCTGTTTTTTAATTTTTAGTTAAAAAAAACTAAAAAAAAACAAGCTTTACGCCTAGCACGTGCTTGCGACAAGAACTGCAAAAAGTAATTTTTTTGCTTGGCCACTTAAAGGTTAAAGTTTTGAAAAAAAATCACCTTTCAGTTTGACAGTTTGAAATTAAGGGACCAAAACCCGAACGATTTGTCAGCCGAATGGACTACCTTGTATAATTGTATAATGGTCTTGACTATCAACATTATTCGACTATCAAAGAATTAATTAATTATTTTATATTTTTCGCCTTATATAAATTAATTATTTTTTGGTTTTCGCCAGGTTTTTTAAATTAAATATCTTTTTCTCGTTTGTTTTCGCTTTTGTATTTAATTTATAAATAAAATAATTAAAATAAAAAATATATATATTATTAAAAATTTTTAATTTTTTCTAATTAATAAAATAAATTAAAAAATTTTTTATTTTAAAATAAAAACAATAAATTTTTAAATTTTTATCGTTGTTGTCTGTTTATTAAAAAATAAATAAAATCAGAAAAGGGAAGTAATAAACAGAAACTAAAATCCACGACTCTTGATGAATTAAGAAGAAGATTATATGTCAGGGTAAAAAGCATTCGCCGGTTAGAGGAACGTTTGGAAGCTGGGTCAGTTCCTTTAGTGAAGACCGAGCTGGAGTGCAGGCTCCAGGTTTTAAATGAGACAAGATTTAAGGCAAACGAGTTGCAAGACCAGATCGAGCAATTAGATGAGGAAGATGAATTTGGAGCCGATTTGGAAGAATTAGAGATAACAACTAAGGTAAGGGTGATGTCATTATTAAATGCCTTCACGTTAGCTGAAGAGTCCCCACCAGCTACTGCAATTTCTGCAGCCCCAACTCGAGCTTGACTTCCCAGTTTGGCCTTGCCAAAATTCAGTGGGAACTATTCGGAGTTTAAAAATTTCATGAGTCTCTTTGAGACATTAGTAGACAAGGATGTGAACATTCCTGTTATCGAGAAGTTTAACCATTTAATTTCTTGCCTCTCTGGTGAAGCCTTAGGAACTATCAAGGCATTCCAAGACACCGAGAGTAATTATGACAAAGCTATTGCTAGTCTAAAAAGAGTTTACGATGACGAATGTCTCATCTTTGCGAACCAAATAAGCAAATCACTCATTCACTCAGTTTTGAGTAGAGTGGATCGAGTGACCAGAAAAAAATGGGAAGAGTCACAAGAGAGAGAAGAATGGGAAGAGTCGAAAATATTAAATCGTAGGTACCAGTCCGCTGAAGAGATTGGCAAGCCAAAAAAGGAGAAAACTTAGTTCGGGAAGCAGCACAATAGGAGTTCGTTGGCTTGCTCCGCTTCCAACAAGCTTGCAGTTATTGCAACGCACAAGACCATAGTTTTGACCAGTGTAGTCCGTTCGCTTGCCTTGCTGTAATGCAACGGTTTGAGTTTGTCAAGTCAGCCTTATTATGTTCAAATTGCCTGCGAAAAGGTCAAGGAAAAGGTTGCGAAGTGTAAATCGACTAGGTGTCAAATTTGTGCAAGATCGCACCACAAACTTCTGCACCGATTTACTGTGACCGAAAATAAATTGGCCAACACCAAATGAAAATCCACCTCCAGCGCTATATCTTGATGGCCCTTCTACGTCACATGCTTTGCATGCGTCATCCCTAGAAAGGGTTTTGTTAGCGACGTCGATCATAAGCGTTAGAACTAAAAATGGCATAAATAACGTAAAACATATTGGCCCGAGCATTACTTGACAAATTAACAAATAAACTTCAATACTGAAGATCTTGCTCAACGTTTACAGATCCGTAAGAAGGAATCGTGTATCAACTTGCTTGGAATTGGTCAAGCTAATTCCCAGATTAAGAAAAAGATACACACTGTGGTGTCGACTTTTGGATTTTGAGAACTATCTCGGATTATCACCCTGACCAGTCAGTGAGCGTGAAAGATTTGGACCTACCAAAGAACTTGCCATTAGCAGACTCATATATCATATCATATATAAGCCTCAGCGTATAGACACGTTAAGTGGAGCTGAGTCATTTTTCGACTTGTTGTCCGTTGGCCAAATAAAACAAGGTCCAAACCATCCCATCTCCAAAAAGCTCTCCTTTGATGGATAGTATCGGGAAAGTATAAGGCAAATACCTCAACTCCTCAACAGCCGGTCTCTAGCCTGAATTGCCAAGAAGAATTACTCGAGTCGATAGATGGCAATTTAAACAAGAAAGGAAAGCTAACTTCGGGCGGAGCCGAAGGTTATATACCCTTGCAGTTAAAACCGGATATATATCGCAAACATCGGATATAGTTGGCCAATCCTTATGAGAATATGATAATATAACCCAATTTATTATAATACAAAACCTAAAAATGTGCCAAACTTCTATCTTCCAAAACACAAAAGTTGGGTCATTTCCGATCGTTCAGTTATATGGCAGCTATAGGATATAGTCGGCCGATCCTAATGAAATTTGGTAGGTTGGATCCGTTTCTACCCGAACTAGTCTCTCAGTTTTGAAGCTATCGTCTTGAAACTTTGCACACACCCTTCTTTTTTTTGCACGCAGTATATAAGTCGGAACGTCCTATAGCTGCCATATAACTGATTGATCGGAATTGGTATAACTTTGGTATTTTTAGAGATAGAGAGTTCAAATTTGACATAAGAGCATTTTTTGGCAAACCATTACGACATGCTAAATTTCATAAGGATCGGCCGACTATATCCTATAGCTGCCATATAACTGAACGATCGGAAATGACCCAACTTTCGTGTTTTTGAAGATAGAAAGCTGAAACTTAATACAGATTATATTTTTGGTCAGTTAATCCGACCTACGAAATTTCATTAGGGTCGGCCGACTATATCCTATAGCTGCCATATAACTGAACAATCGGAAATGGTACTTGGTAGAAATATCAACTTTCATATTTTTGAAGATAGAAGTTTGGGACTTCTTTTAGATTTTTTATTTTAGTTAATTAGTTTTATTATGATGTAATCATAAGGATCGGCCAACTATATCCGATGTTTGCGATATATATCCGTTTTAGTTTTAACTGCAAGGGTATATAAACTTCGGCTCCGCCCGAAGTTAGCTTTCCTTTCTTGTTTTTTATTACTTTTTCAACTAGGAATGCACTTTTGTCTTTAACTTTTTGAATTTCAGCTTGATAAAATGTACCTTTTATAGGGTCACCCTTATAATCAATGAGCTCGTAAGTAACTGGAAAAGTAGTTTTAATTTTTTGAAATTTTAAATATTTCAGTTGTCCAGTTAGGTTCATATCCTTAAACAAATACATCCTACATTCTACAAGTGAATTCAAATGGGTAATCCTTCGATAATTTCCATTAAAACTAAACATTTTCCACATCCTATTTTTTAAAGTTCTGTAAATCGTTCACAAATCGAAGCCTTAAGGTGTGTAAATGTATGATAATGGTTTATATTATTTTTATACCCTTGCAGAGGGTATTATAATTTTGGTCAAAAGTGTGCAACGCAGTGAAGGAGACATCTCCGACCCTATAAAGTATATATATTCTTGATCAGGATCACCTCCTGAGTTGATATGAGCATGTCCGTCTGTCCGTCTGTCTGTCTGTCTGTTTCTACGCGAACTAGTCTTTCAGTTTTAAAGCTATCGTCTTGAAACTTTGCACACACCCTTCTTTCCTTTGCACGCAGTATATAAGTCGGAACGGCCCGGATCGGCCGACTATATCCTATAGCTGTCATATAACTGATTGATCGGAAATGGTATAACTTCAGTGTTTTTAGAGTTAGAGAGTTCAAATTTGACACAAGAGCTATTTTTGGCAAAATATATTTTGACATGCCAAATTTTATAAGGATCGGCCGACTATATCCTATAGCTGCCATATAACTGAACGATCGGAAATGACCCAACTTTCGTGTTTTTGAAGATAGAAAGCTGAAACTTAGTACATATTCTATTTTTGGTCAGTTGATCCAACCTACCAAATTTCATTAGGATCGGCCGACTATATCCTATAGCTGCCATATAACTAAACGACCGGAAATGGTTTTTGGTAGAAATACCAACTTTGGTATTGTTAAAGATAGAAGTTTGGGACTTGTTTTAAATTTTGTATTATAATAAATTGGGTTATATTATCATATTCTAATAAGGATCGGCCAACTATATCCGATGTTTGCGATATATATCCGGTTTTAACTGCAAGGGTATATCCGGTTTTAACTGCAAGGGTATATCAACTTCGGCTCCGCCTGAAGTTAGCTTTCCTTTCTTGTTCTTCATAAGTTCTTTAAAGAGTTGATTAAAAAATTCTTTTCCTTGATCGGAATGTATATTTTTGGTTTGTATTTGAAATCTTTCAATATAGATTTCATAACAGTTGCAACATCCATTGCCGATTTTGATTTACAGGCTTAGCAAAAGCATATTTTGAAAATGTATCAATAACCGTTAGTAAATATTTATATTTATTATTCTGATTGGAATATGGAATCATTTCAACCAAATCAATTTTCCAAGTATCATGCAACCCTTTTTAAACGAACTTTCGACGTAAAAAAATTTTCTACAAGTTTTGTGTATTTCATCAACAACTTGTTGCTTACTCATTTTGTTATTGTTAATGTTTGAGTTCTTAGAGATTAATGATTTCTTATAATGAATTACATCTTCTTTTATTTCTTTTGTCACTTTTTTTAGATATTTCGAAACATAAACGTGTTAAATCGATTTGAACATTTTTATCATAGTTACCATCTAAATCGGATAATTGAATATCGAATTTTTGTAAAAGATGCACTTGGGAATGATATGATTATAGTACAGATCGGATATATGATGTTTTAATATAGTGTTCCAACATAAAAATGTAGTTAAAAATATAGCTAGGCGAATTAATGATCTCCAAGTGGCACAATCTATTTCAATTTGATTACCGAATTGATTTAGTATCAGAACGTATTGTTTATCTGATTTCCTAAAACTAAAATTACATTTAATAGTTGATAAAATAGGGTGATCCAAGTGGTAAAGAAAGAGTTACCGTTGAATTTTCCAATGAATACAATCTCGATTTCTTTTAACTTGAATAAATATAGGATCTAACGTTCTACACCTTTTGTTTATTCCCTGGTATGCTTTTAAGGTGTTTCCCAAAACGCAGCAATCCTAGAAGAATAAGCAAAGGATTACGGAAACTATAACAAGTTTTCTAGAAGGATGGCTGTTAGGGAAAGATCGGAATAGCATGGTGGTATTTTGGTTTTGCCTTTGCTTTCGCTTGCTTGCCTCCCTGCCCCACGCTGAGCGCTATTTATTCTGTGACGTACACGGTGAAGTGGATACCGATTGGTAGCATACGGTCTGCCTACGGTTCTTCAGCTTGGCCCGCCCTTCATGTAAAGACTTACTAATTATTGCTGCCTTTACCCATATAAAGATAAATCGTTTAGCTCAGGTGCCCATAAAAATATAATGTACTTCATTTTACCTGTTCTGTTCTAACTTTTTTTAATTACTTAAACTTTCATATTTCTTTTTCTTCCTTACAGTCTACTTAACTTAACCTAAATCTTTACTCCTACTGGTTTTCTTAAATCCTAATCAGTTGAAAATAATTTGTCTGAACCACTAGATCTTTATTAAAGTTTGAATACAAAGAATACAGTGGCCTACCACGAATCTTCAATCAATAGGGCCACAAAAATCAACACCGCATATGGACAATGGGCGGAGAGCACGAATTCTGTCTAAGGGTAAATCTCCTATGATTTGAGTCATCGTTTTGTCAACAATACTGAAAACTTGGCATCGTACGATATAGGAGCTAGTCGCCCCCCAACCCGCAACAATGAAAAGGTAAGCCCAGCCTCTGATGATTCTTTTCTTTTTCATCTTGATACTCGTGCTCTTGGACTATTTCGACTATTTTCTTAAAAGCTTCATTATATTCGACAGGTACAATATTCGAGGGAACAATATCAGAATTCACTGCTAATTTTTTCGATTTCCTTATAAAGCGGAACATATAAACGAACACTCGCAGCAGTTTTAGGTGAGAGGAATATACTTTTATCACTTCTAATGAATTGTTACTTCTGAATCCGACCAAAATACTTTTCGTTCGATCAGAACTTTTATTAGAAACTTTATCTTGCGGCAGAGATCTGCGAGAAGGTGAGCGGCACATAACTCAAGACGGGGGAGCGTCTTTGTTTTAAGCGGCGCTACTTTGGACTTTGCCGTCAACAATGAAACTTTAATACCTTCTGCAGATTCGCAACGAATATAGACGCAGGTTCCATAGGCTCTCATCGATGCGTCAGAAAAGGCTTGAATTTGAATCGGTGACATCGGCTCGGTAAACACGAATCTCGCTTGCACTGTTTCAAGGACTTTGATGGGTCTTTCCTCCACACTATCAATTGGTATCGCCTATCGGCTTCATTTACCATTACTTGGCGATACATCTTTTTATTTCGGCAATCAAATCGAATCTGTTCAGCTGAAACCTAAGAAGAATTGCAAACAACTCTTCCTGGATGGTAGGACGAACCATCAACAGATGGTTAAGGCACTTCTGTGTTGATATCTTACAAGACGCATCAAACACGACTTAAATTTGGTCGATGTGCTTTGAGGCCGTAAGACACATTGATGGGGCAAGACATACTGTGGATTAGTAAGATCATTGCTCGTAGGGGACATATGTCCTAAGGATTCGTATTCTTCCATAAATTTCAAATAAATTTTTTTAAACTCGGATCTCGAGATAATCTTCTCTCGAGCGACAAAAAACGGCGTTTGGCTACCTCGAACGAGTTTCCCAAAATGCTTGGATCCTATTTAAATGGAAGCCTGACTTCAAATCGACCTGAAGGCAGTACAACTGTATTTTTTTGATAATGTTCCTCACATTACTCTTTTTCAGGTGACAAAAGCTTTTTAGAAATTGGTACTTCTTCCATCGACCAGAATTTGTATACCCTTGCAGAGGGTATTATAATTTTGTCCAGAAGTGTGCAACGCAGTGAAGGAGACATCTCCGACCCTATAAAGTATATATATTCTTGATCAGGATCACCTCCTGAGTTGATATGAGCATGTCCGTCTGTCCGTCTGTCTGTCCGTCTGTCTGTCTGTTTCTACGCGAACTAGTCTCTCAGTTTTAAAGATATCGTCTTGAAACTTTGCACACACCCTTCTTTCCTTTGCACGCAGTATATAAGTCGGAACGGCCGGGATCGAGCGACTACATCCTATAGCTGCCATATAACTGATTGATCGGAAATGGTATAACTTTGACGTTTTTAAAGTTAGAGGGTTCAAATTTGACATAAGAGCATTTTTTGAAACATTTCAACATGCTAAATTTCATAAGGATCGGCCGACTATATCCTATAGCTGCCATATAACTGAACGATCGGAAATGGTCCAACTTTCGTGTTTTTGAAGATAGAAAGCTGGAACTAGGTACAGATTCTACTTTTTGTTAATTGATCCAACCTACCAAATTTCATTAGGATCGGCCGACTATATCCTATAGCTGCTATATAAATGAACGATCGGAAATGACCCAACTTTTGTGTTTTGGAAGATAGAAGTTTGGGACATTTTTAGGTTTTGTATTATAATAAATTGGGTTATATTATCATATTCTCATAAGGACCGGCCAACTATATCCGATGTTTGCGATATATATGCGGTTTTAATTGCAAGGGTATATCAACTTCGGCGCCGCCCGAAGTTAGTTTTCCTTTCTTCTTTTATTATTATTATAATTATTGATTTATTTTTTATATTTTGCTATGTATTTTTATATAATTTTTGTTTGTCCTATTTAATATTTTTAAAAATACGTACAATATTATTGACATTATCCATTTGTATTTAATGAAGATCTTAATTTATAATGACCATATGCTAAAGTATTAATATTACAAACTAATACCCATCTTTTATCATCTTTAGGACTAAGTCTACTTTATAACTACTTCAGTATATAACTTATGACCCCTACTTCTCATACATCTTTTTTCTCCATAGTATGTTTTCTTATGTCTAATGCATTCAATATGATCAAAAATTTCATAACCGATTGCTTAACTCCCTTAACTTTCTTTGTATTTATGTATTCGTCATTGTTTTCTACCAAAAATGAATATGCTTTAGCTTTTAGACCCGCGAAAGAGGTCATAATTTTTCCAGCATTTTCATCTTTGAATAAGCCTAAATCTTTGTTGTTAGCATAAATTATGTTGAAGCGGTTTCCTGACTCATAATTTGATGTGTCAAAACGGCTAGAATTTTTATACCCTTGCAGAGGGTATTATAATTTTGTCCAAAAGTGTGCAACGCAGTGAAGGAGACATCTCCGACCCTATAAAGTATATATATTCTTGATCAGGATCACCTCCTGAGTTGATATGAGCATGTCCGTCTGTCCGTCTGTCTGTTTCTACGCGAACTAGTCTCTCAGTTTTAAAGCTATCGTCTTGAAACTTTGCACACACCCTTCTTTCCTTTGCACGCAGTATATAAGTCGGAACGGCCGGGATCGGCCGACTATATCTTATAGCTGCCATATAACTTATTGATCGGAAATGGTAAAACTTTGGTGTTTTTAGAGTTAGAGAGTTCAAATTTGACATGAGAGCTATTTTTGCAAAATAATACGACATGCCAAATTTCATAAGGATCGGCCGACTATATCCTATAGCTGCCATATAACTCAACGATCGGAAATGACCCAACTTTCGTGTTTTTGAAGATAGAAAGCTGGAATTTAGTACAGACTCTATTTTTGGTTAGTTGATCCAACCTACCAAATTTCATTAGGATCGGCCGACTATATCCTATAGCTGCCATATAACTGAACGATCGGAAATGACCCAACTTTTGTGTTTTTGAAGATAGAAAGCTGGAACTTGGTACAAATTATATTTTGATCCATCCTACCAAATTTCATAAGGATCGGCCAACTATATCCGATGTTTGCGATATATATCCGGTTTTAGCTGCAAGGGTATATAAACTTCGGCTCCGCCCGAAGTTAGCTTTCCTTTCTTGTTTTTTTATTATTTTGTATATATCCTCTTCACTAGAAACTATAAAAGAGTCTGTATCCATACATATTATTTTGGCTGTGGGACATTCTAATAGTACAAAGTTACAATAGTAATCATACATTAGCCATTTGGACAAATCAAGAACTGTAAAACCAATATAAATAGGCTTATCGTACATAATTGAAGTCTTTGTAGTCTCAATTGCTGCTAAACTTTCTCCAAAAATTTCTACACCATGAAAATTATTCCTTGCAACAAGTTGTCTAAACCCTGGAGACCTGGTTTTGCGCAGATTCATACCGAGTTACTAGCGTTATTTTTCTACGTTTTCCATGGTTTTTCCGTATACTGCATTTTTCATCAATTTATAAAAAATTTTTTAAAATTTATCTTTTACTGTTTTTCTTTGTGTTGTATTTAAATCTATATAGGGCTTTAACCAGTATGATTGACTAAAAGATATGATTCTGTGAATTTTCTTTAATTTTAATCCATTGTGTTAGACATATCTTAAGCTGTTTTTTAAATGAATAATATAAAAAAAAAAATGGAAAAAATGGTAAACTATTATGTTTGTCATGAATTTCATCAGGATATTCTAAATCTACTTCTAAAATATACCCTGTGTCTCCTGAGGAATCAGTATTTTGCACATCAAATGAATTAGATTCATTTTCGTTTAAAAATTAAAAATTTGAAATTGGAATCCTCTCTCGCCAATCGTCGTCGCATGCAGGCGTGTATTTATTGTGCTCCGGGGGAAAAAAAAAAAAGTATTCAATAATATCAAAAAAGTGCAGTGACTGGTTTCGTAAATCAACAACAACGCGAAAAGACGCTTTCAGCGATGAAATCGCTAATGTTTATATTGATTAATTAATTAATTAATATAAAACATAACATTTAAAACTCGAACAATATCAACCTCGATTGAAATGAGTCTAAACGACGTAAGCACACAACGTCAACGTGAGCAAGACGAGAGACGGCTCTCAGTACAAAAAAACAACGCTTACTTCACTTTCAAAGCAACCGAAAGTAATGCAAGCTCATCCCAAACACGGTCAATTACCCCGAAATTGCTCCCCCTCGCTACCATTGATGTCTCTGCAGCCAAAGAGCGCAGTAACTAGCACCGCAACCTCTTTGACAACGTCAGCCGTAACAACAACAACAACCGCTACTGTAACGACAGCGCGTTTAACGACGTCATCAGCTAGCAGCGCAAACACTGATACTTCTGCCGCTGTGCTGCCCGAAAAAGAGAACAAAAACAAAGAAAATATTAAGCCGGCTGTGCAGACTGGTATGGATCGCTACATCCAAATCAAAAGGAAGCTGAGCCTCCTAAACTCTCAACGCAAAATAACCCGTGGCAATGCTTACATAGCCGCAATAATAACGCCCACGAACTCAAACCGTTTTAAAATCTTGGCAGACTATGAGGATGACGCCGAATCTACAGAAGTCGAAAAAAGGAAGCCTAACCCCCGCCAATATACATACGAGAAAAAAGTTCCAACTTTCTTGTCAACAAAATTATAAAGCTCATTGGCAAGGACAACTTCCACATAATACCACTCGTAAAGGGCAACATCCAGGAAACAAAAGTTCAAACGAAGTCTGAAGATAATTACAGAGTATTATCGAAATACCTCACCGACAAAAAAAATAACTTTTACACGTATCAGCTAAAAAGCAGCAAGGGCTTGCAAGTCGTACTTAAGGGCATAGAGCCCGAAGTATCGCCTGCAGAGATAACAAAATTATAAAGCTCATTGGCAAGGACAACTTCCACATAATACCACTCGTAAAGGGCAACATCCAGGAAACAAAAGTTCAAACGAAGTCTGAAGATAATTACAGAGTATTATCGAAATACCTCACCGACAAAAAAAATAACTTTTACACGTATCAGCTAAAAAGCAGCAAGGGCTTGCAAGTCGTACTTAAGGGCATAGAGTCCGAAGTATCGCCTGCAGAGATAACCAAGGCGCTACAAGAGAAGGGATTTAGCGCTAAGACAGTATCCCAAACAGGGATAGAAAGGCGCTGCCACTCTTAAGGTTTAAGGTATTTAAAGAAATACGAAGTGCACCCTATATACAATCTTCAGTTCCTGCTGCACCGCAGAATTACAATTGAGGAGCCGCACAAACGCAGTGGCCCGGTACAATGTGCGAACTGCCAAGAATATGGCCATACAAGGTCTTACTGTAAACTGCGCCCAGTTTGTGTAGTTTGTGGTGAGCTTCATGACTCCGCACACTGCCCAGCGAGCAAAGATGACCAAAACTCGAAAAAGTGCGGCAACTGCGGTGGAAATCACACTGCTAACTATAGAGGTTGCCCAGTTTATAAGGAGCTGAAAAGTCGCATCCACCAGAGGGGATTTACTCCCCGCACCCAAAATAATCAGTTCATAGCCCCCAGGTCAAACCCTGAAGTCTTCTTCTCGACTGCAGCCAGATCCTCACTAGGACCCATAAACTCTGACAAAAATGTCACATACGCAAGCGCTTTAAAATCAGGACTGGCTACCCCAGCCTCAAAAAGCTCACTGCCACAATCAGCACACCAAGAATCGAACACGGCTCAGCAGCATCAACCGCCGGAGCACCCAAAAAGTAACTTTGAAGCTATGATATGCAGTCTACAACAAAGCCTTACGGAGTTCATGTCGTTTATGCGTACAACTATGCAAGATCTAATGCGAAACCAAAATCTGTTAATACAAATGCTGGTTTCACAACAATTTAAATAATGACTTCCCTACGAATATCTACATGGAACGCTAACGGCGTTTCGCAGCATAAACTCGAGTTAGCGCAATTCCTACTAGACAATCAAATCGACGTAATGCTGCTTTCAGAAACACATCTTACGAACAGATACAATTTCCAACTACGAGGATATTTATTCTATGGAATAAATCATCCAGACGGTAAAGCACACGGCGGGACTGGAGTTTTAATCAGAAGCCGTATCAAGCACCATTATCATACGAAATTTGCAAAAAACTACCTACAGGCCACATCAATAAATATACACCTAAATACTGGCAAGCAATTAACTCTAGCTGCCGTATACTACCCAAAGAAACTTCCCGATTTAATCGACTTTGCGATTACCAAAAACATTCATAAAAATCTGATATGCGCCGAATGCCTTTCGGATCTTTCATCTGATCACTCGCCTGTCCTTTTAACTCTACTCCAACACCCAGGAACATGGGATCAATCATTAATTCTGACCTCACATAAAACCAATTGGGTTAAGTACAGGAAGTACATCAGCTCACACATTGAGCTGAGTTCTCACCTCAGCGACGAAGCCAACGTAGACAGTTTTGTGAATTCGCTGGAGTCTGTACTCGTCTCTGCAGCTCGAGTTTCAACACCTCAAACTATAAACACACAACGCATTCAAAAGAAGACAAATCTACAAATCGAACAGCTCGTCCTCGAAAAGCGACGCTTACGTCGAGAATGGCAATGTCACAGATCGCCATCTGCTAAGCAACGCTTCAAACATGCCTCACGTCAACTTGATCAAGCTCTACAGCAAGAAGAAACGTATGTCCACCGCCACAACACAGAGCAATTGTCAACTAACAGTACGAAACACTCACTATGGAGAGCTCACCCAACTCTTAGCTCGCCGAAAGAAACCGTGATGCCTATCAGAAATTCCACAGGCGGGTGGACGCGCAGCGACGCAGACAGAGCCAGCACGTTTGCCAAACACCTTAAAAATGTCTTCCAACCAAATCCTGCCACCAATGCGTTTACTTTGCCGACTCTATCAGATGAGCCCCAGCCTCAACATGAGCTGATTAAGTTTCGCCCAAACAAAATCGTTAACATCATCAAACGACAATTGAATCCGAAAAAATCCCCGGGCTGCGACCTCATAACTCCCAAAGTGATCATTGAGCTCCCATACTGCGCCGTTTGCACTCTCACCCAGCTATTTAATGCCATCGCAAAACTTGGCCACTTTCCAGTGAGATGGAAAAAGTCAATCATAATAATGATAGCAAAGCCGGGAAAAGACCACACTATCCCCACGTCGTATAGACCTTTAAGCCTACTCTCTTGCCTATCTAAACTCTTTGAAAAATGCCTAATGACTCGGATAAACACATACCTGAGAATCCAGAAAGTAATCCCGTCACACCAATTTGGGTTTCGTGAAAAGCATGGAACAATTGAGCAGGTCAACCGGATAACATCCGCAATTCGGAACGCGTTCGAAAAACGAGAGTACTGTACTGCCATATTTTTAGATGTCTCTCAAGCACTCGATAGAGTCTGGCTGGAAGGTCTAATGTACAAGATCACGACAATGCTCCCCTACAGCACCCACAAGATTTTGGAGTCTTACCTTCATGACAGAAAATTTGTGGTGAGGTGCAACACCGCTATATCCGATGATTACACTGTTGGAGCTGGAGTTCCTCAAGGCAGCGTGCTAGGGCCAATATTAAATGTCCTCTACACAGCAGATATCCCGACATGCACACGTCTAACAACATCCACTTTTGCCGATGACACAGCTATTCTTAGCCGCTCAAAATGCCCGTTTCCAGCAACTGCGCAGCTAGCTCATCATATGGTCGATGTCGAAAAATGGCTGTCAGATTAGCAAAAAATGCAAGCATTAGAAAATGCAAGCATGTTACGTTCACTCTGAACAGGCAAAACTGCCCGCCGATAACATTAAACAACACTCTACTCCCACAAGCAAACGAAGTAACATACCTAGGAGTACATCTCGACAGAAGATTCACATGGCGCCGGCACATTGAAGCCAAAAGAACACACCTAAAGCTAAAAGCCAGCGACCTTCATTGGCTTATCAACGCTCGGTCACCTCTTAGCCTTGAATATAAAGTCCTGCTGTACAACTCGGTACTAAAACCTATATGGATGTACGGCTTCCAGTTATGGGGGAACGCCAGCAATAGCAACATTGACATAATTCAAAGAGTTCAGTCGAAGATCTTGAGAACAATCACCGGGGCACCGTGGTACGTTCGCAACGACACATACACCGCGACTTAAACATTCTACCAGTCAAAGAAGTGATCGCAGAACAGAAGGTAAAGTACTTAACCAAGCTATCGGTGCACCCTAGTAACCTGGCGAGAGGTCTAACAAGGTTGAGCAACCAATCACGCCTTCGTCGCAATGACTCACCCACCCAGCCACCGACCTGAGGGACGCGCAACCAGAATGCAGTCTTAGTATACTGTTAGTTAAATTTTAATGTTAAGATTCGTCAACTTATTGTTAGTCTCGAAATTAAGAGTAGATTCAATAAATAAAAACAAAACTATAAAAAAAAAAAAAAATCTAATTTGATCTTGTACCATAAGGACACAACTTTTTTCCACATCAGAAAATTTTCTATTGTCACATTTAACGCAGACTATTGAACCAAGTTGTTTTTAATGAATTCTATAAATTTTATAGAATCCAGGGCCCAGGGAAGTTCACAAACTGTAAACCCGAACGACGACCAAAAAGTGCTACCAAAACGCCACCCGGTGACACATCTCCTCGTCAAGCACTACCACGGGAGAAACCACCATTTGTTGAACAGATATCGAACCAAAATATCAACTTTAATCGTCACAGTCTCAGTAGAAGCCAACAAAAACGAGAACAAGATTTTTTAAAGCTCGACTATTTTGATTTAGAAACAAGAAAGGAAAGCTAACTTCGGGCGCAAGCAATGGATACAGTTGGACGATCCTTATGAGAATATCATAACAAAACCAATTAATTACAATAAAATATCTAAAAAAAGTCCCAAACTTCTATCTTCAATAATACCAAAGTTGGTATCTCTACCAAAAACCATTTCCGATCGTTCCGATAGTCGACCGATCGTTATAAAATTTGGTAGTTCAGATTAAATCAGTCAGATAATCCGACCTAGCAAATTTCATTTCAAATTTCCCACAAGCAAACAAAGTAACATGCCTAGGACTACATCTCGACAGAAGACTCACATGGCGCCGGCACATTAAAGCCAAAAGAACACACCTAAAGCTAAAAGCCAGCGGCCTTCATTGGTTTATCAACGCTCGGTCACCTCTTAGCCTTGAATATAAAGTCCTGCTGTACAACTCGGTACTTAAACCTATATGGATGTAGGGCTCCCAGTTATAGGGGAACGCCAGCAATAGCAACATTGACATAATTCAAAGAGTTCAGTCGAAGATCTTGAGAACAATCACCGGGGCACCGTGGCACGTTCGCAACGACACATACACCGCGACTTAAACATTCTACCAGTCAAAGAAGCGATCGCAGAACAGAAGGTAAAGTACTTAACCAAGCTATCGGTGCACCCTAGTAACCTGGCGAGAGGTCTAACAAGGTTGAGCAACCAATCACGCCTTCGTCGCAATGACTCACCCACCCAGCCACCGACCTGAGGGACGCGCAACCAGAATGCAGTCTTAGTATACTGTTAGTTAAATTTTAATGTTAAGATTCGTGAACTTATTGTTAGTCTCAAAAATAACAGTAGATTCAATAAATAAAAGCAAAACTATAATAAAACAAGAAAAATAAAAAAAATTGGGAGTTTTTGGCCATAGCCCTACCATATAAATTATTTGCGTCAATATACGACAAATAATTTCTTGGTTTCGTTTTATCATAATTTTTCATGTACTCATTATTTGCCTTTGAAATTCTTTGAGTACATTGAGTCAGTCGTAATCGTGAATCGTAATCGAACTACCGAACTGAGCGGACGTGCTTTGTCCGAGCTCCGGGAAAACTTCACTTCGCTTATATTTTCGCCAATATAAGCGAAAAGACACTGAAATACAATTTATTAAAAGCGACAGACAAGCTTTTTTTTTTTTTTTTTTTATAACAGTTGTAATGTGCTAAACCAAAACTAGTGCATTGTTGAAAAAAAAAAATACGTACCACGCAATGAGCTCATTGAGCAACGACCAAAAGAACGAGCGTAGAAGTTCAGTGAACCAAAGAAACGGCTTCTACTCTTACTTTTCAACCCGCGATACCGAAGTGGAAAAATCGGCGCTTAAAAGCAACCCGGCTTTACTGACCGCTGAAACCCAAAGGGCACGGTCTTGCTCACCCGCTCTGCTCACTCCGACTCCCGCGTCATGGAGTTCGCAGTGTAAAACCCCCCCTCCAATATCGGAAACAAATTTCGCACCAACAACAAGCAGCGCTACAACTTCTGCAACAACAGCGAAAACCCTTGCAACTCAAAGTACCACGACGTCAACGACTACAGCGAGTACAAAAACAACAACCTCGGAAAGTGCCAAAGCGGCAACGGCCACACAGACTGGAATGGATCGCTACATCCAAATTAAGCGCAAGCTTAGCCCGCAGAGTAATCCGGCAGGCAACAAAACAAAAATTAACCGTGTCCTGAATAACGATAATGAACCAGGCAGATCCACTACTAACAGATTTGCCCTACTGGCGGAGGCTGAGGAAAACCAACCAGCCCAAGACACCGCAAAAAAACCCAAGCCCCCTCCAATCTATATTAGGGAAAAAAGCTCGAGTGCCCTGGTCAACAAAATTGCGTCGTTGATCGGGAACGGTGAAAACTTTCATGTTGTTCCGCTTATCAAAGGGAACATCCATGAAACAAAGGTGCAAACCAAGACTGAAGAGCACTTCCGAATAGTGTCAAAATATCTGGACACTGTACAGAAAAACTATTACACGTACCAGCTGAAAAGCAGTAAGGGCCTACAAGTGGTAGTAAAGGGAATAGAACCTGATGTTACCGCCGAGGAAATAAAAACCGCCCTTAAAGAAAAGGGCTTCGCCGCCAAGAATGTTATTAACATTCTAAATAAAGATAAAAAGCCACAACCCCTCTTCAAGGTCGAGCTCGAGCCTGAAAGCAGGTCGCTGAAGAAGAACGAAGTCCACCCAATCTACAACCTGCAATATCTTTTGCATCGGAAAATCACTGTTGAAGAGCCACATAAACGTAACGGTCCAGTGCAATGCACCAATTGTCAAGAGTATGGACACAAGGTCTTACTGCACACTTCGGGCTGTCTGTGTAGTCTGCGGGGACGCCCACAAGTCCGCTTGCTGCACTACAAACAAGGACAGTACCGTGAAGAAATGTGGAAACTGCGGAGGCAGCCATACGGCAAACTATAGAGGATGTATTGTGTATAAGGAGTTAAAGAGTCGCATGCGTCAAGCGACCGCAACGCGCAACCAAAATCCACAGAATGCGTACGTTTCGTCAAAAACCACGCCAGACGTCTTCTTCGCCAAAGCTGCGAGATCCTCATTCGGTCCACTAAACACCACCAACGGCTTCTCCTATGCCGATGCTCTACGATCTGGAAGGGAAATTCCAATTCAGCCTAACTCTCAAAGCGCTCAACAGGCCCCAGAACAGCCACACAGCAAAACGGAAACTATGATGCTTACCCTCCAACAAAGTATGATGGAGCTTATGTCATTCATGAAAACGACCATGCAAACGCTTGTTCAAAACCAGAACATGGTGATACAGCTGCTCGTAGCACAACAGTCCAAATAATCTATGCAGGCGCTACGAATATCAATGTGGAACGCCAATGGTGTCTCACGGCATAAACTAGAATTGTCACAATTCTTGACCGAAAACCATATTGACGTTATGCTACTGGTGGAAACGCATCTTACAAGCAAATACAACTTTCATATAAGAGGCTACACAATCTACCGCACAGATCATCCAGATGGGAAAGCCCACGGCGGAACTGGAGTTCTAATCAGAGAACGAATTAAACACCATTTTCACAAAAGGTTTGCAACAAACTTCTTGCAGGCCACATCGATACAAATTCAGTCAAGCAACGGAATCCTTTCAATTGCTGCCGTTTACTGCCCTCCTCGCTTCTCAATCTCGGAAGGACAATTTATGGACTTCTACAATTCACTTGGGGATCGATTTATAGCCGCAGGAGACTACAACGCCAAACATACGCACTGGGGATCACGTCTAGTGACTCCCAAAGGAAGACAATTGTACAATGCAATTATAAATGTGAAAAATAAACTGGACTACGTTTCCCCTGGAAGTCCCACATACTGGCCAACAGACTCACGAAAGCTCCCAGACCTTATTGATTTTGCAGTGACAAAAAACATACCTCGCAATCTAATAAGTGCCAAAGCAGTCTCGGACTTATCATCAGACCACTCGCCTGTGCTTCTAACGCTTCTTCAAAGCCCAGAAATAACCGAACACCCCTTCAGTCTGACGACGACAAAAACAAACTGGCTAAAATACAAAAAGTACGTGAGTGCCCACATAGAACTCGCCCCGGATTTTAACATGGAATCGGACATCGACTACACTACGAGCGCCCTGGAAGAAGTACTCGTTGCGGCAGCTAAAATCTCTACTCCTCATAGGAAAGAAGTAGACCGAAACAAACACTTCAAATCTAATCAGCAAATCGAACAGCTCGTGCGAGAAAAGAGGCGCACGCGTCGTGATTGGCAAAACAGCAGATCACCAGCTTCAAAACAACGCCTTAAGGAAGCAACCAGATCACTCGACCAGGCTCTTCACCAACAGGAAGAAAATGCACAGCTGAGGTACATCCAGAATCTCTCGCCAACAAGCACAAAGTACCCCCTGTGGAGGGCCCACCCAAATCTTAGTGCCCCAATTGAAACGACCACCCCGATAAGAAACTCTTCGGGATGCTGGGCTCGCAGCAACGAAGACCGAGCTGAAACATTCGCCACACATCTCCAAAGTGTCTTCCAGCCAAACCCAGCCTCAAATTCATTCCTCCTGCCAGTAATTCAGCCAGAGTCCTCCCCTCAGCCAGCCGCACCTCCATTCCGGCCGAACGAAATCGAAAAAGTCATAAGAGGGCTAAAACCAAAAAAGGCTCCCGGTGGTGACCTATTGACCCCAAAGATGCTGATCGAACTTCCAAAATGCGCTATAGAGGTCGTCTGCAAACTATTTAATGGAATCATTAATCTTGGCTATTTCCCAAAAAAGTGGAAGAAATCCATTATTATAATGATACCGAAGCCTGGAAAAGACCACACAATTCCGTCATCATACAGACCAATAAGCCTTCTATCTTGTTTGTCTAAACTGTTTGAAAAATGCTTGTTAACTCGCATAATACCACATTTGGAAGCTTGCAATATCATCCCGGCACACCAATTTGGCTTTCGAAGAAACCATGGAACCATCGAACAAGTGAACAGATTAACATCCGAAATACGCTCAGCCTTCGAACAACGAGAATACTGCAGCGCTATTTTCCTCGACGTATCTCAAGCTTTCGACCGAGTTTGGCTCATCGGACTCATGCACAAAATTAAAACGTATTTGCCAACATACACCCACAAGCTACTGGAATCATACCTCTTCAATAGGGTATTCTCAGTGAGATGCAACGCAGCTACTTCGGGCGACTACACCATCGAAGCTGGAGTTCCACAGGGAAGCGCACTCGGGCCGTGTCTATATATTTTGTATACTGCGGATATTCCTACGAGCGCACAACTAACAACGTCAACGTTCGCCGATGATACCGCTATTCTTAGTCGCTCCAGATGCCCAACGCAGGCAACAACCCAACTGGCTAATCATCTCACAATAGTGGAAAGGTGGCTGTCCGACTGGCGCATTAAAATAAACGAACAAAAGTGTAAACATATAACGTTTACTCTTAATAGACAAACATGCCCTCCGCTTTTACTAAACGGTATGCAGATACCTCAAGCTAACGACGTAACGTACCTTGGCGTTCACCTTGATAGACGACTTACCTGGCGTAAGCACATCGAATGCAAAAAGATGCATCTAAAACTGAAAGCCAGCAGCCTCCACTGGATCATAAACTCACGATCGCCACTGTGCCTAGACTACAAGTTACTACTGTACAATTCAGTCCTAAAGCCAATCTGGACGTATGGCTCCCAGCTGTGGGGGAACGCGAGCAGCAGCAACATAGACATCATACAGCGCGCACAATCAAAAATCCTGAGAACTATCACAGGGGCACCTTGGTATGTTCGCAACGAAAACATCCACCGGGATCTGGGCATCCTCGCAGTGAAAGACGAAATCCAGAAGCAAAAAGAGTCATACAAAGAAAAACTGTCTTCGCACCCAAATTTTCTAGCTCGGGGATTGACTCGGGTTTCTAGCGTATCCCGCCTTAGACGCAACGACCTCCCAACCCAGCAATCGATTTTTAGGGCCGTCTAACTCCGTATCAGTCAATATGACTGTTAGTTAAGTTAAAAATATAAGATTTGATACACCTCTTGTTAGTCTCGCAAAGAGAAGATTCAAGAAATAAAAGCAACGTTAAAATAAAAAAAAAAAAAAAAATTGAGTCAGTCCTCCACGTACACCTCTTTTTACAAATTTGTACGTGTTAGGATCACTTATCAATTCTATACTTTTTGTATAATTTTTTTTAACTTTTGTATACTTCAGCATAGCATTTCATGAAATAGATGGGGCTAAAACATAATTAACCGGATCTAATTTATATATTCTTGTACATATATTGCGGAAGTTTTCAAAAACGTCTTCTTAAATTAAAACGTCACTCTGCAAATACAGTCTCATGTAGTCTTTTAGAGTTCTACACTGAAACGAACTCCAAATTTCTTTAGCGAAATTGTATTCGCAAACACTACACTCTTCGTCTTTCAACGAATTATAAAAAATTCCCTAGGAGGAAGTTCGGTTTCATTGAATTTTTCAAAACTATCTAAATAATCATAGGGAAATACTCCCTTTCTTCTCATTTGCCTAAACTTCTCTCCACTAAATTTTGATTTTAATATTTTCAAATCTTTATAATGGAATATAAAGGTTGGAAGCTAATTTTTCTAAACTTGAATTTAAAAACCTATTAGAATCTATGTACTTTATAGTATAATTAGTCTTTCCCTTTCCAAAAATTGACTGATTTAGAGCAATATAGAACTCTTAAGTAGAGGGTATTGGTTTCAATTTACACCCTAGGGCATTAATAAATAGGTGGATATCATATCTAGATAAATTATGAAAAACTACAGAGAAATAAGCTCTTAAGCCTAGTACTGAGTTGACGAAAATCCGCTGTCCAACGAGTGACAGCTGTCAAACTCCATATAAAAAAAAACGGTGGAAAAAAGGAAAGAAGAAGAAATTGCCTTGCCTTGCCTTGCCTTCTAGATTTTGCGGGTACTGAGTTGACGAAAATTTTTGTTATCGATGTTTATCGTGTTGCCGGATCAAAAAAAATAAACAGCTGCTCTCGGGGAGGTAAAATAAATAGTTCAAATTATTTGTATAGGAGCGACATGGAGGGTCAATTGACCAAACAAAAAAATAGTCGGCCCGAAAAATTTTCGGCGCGCGAGGATAAGTTGAAACTAATTAGTGCGGTCAAGACGAAGCCCATAATATGGGATTTGACCCACAAGGGGCATTTTAATGCCATTGGTTTAAATATTGCCTGGGAGGCTGTTGCCGCGGAATTACAGAAAGACGGTAAGTAATTGATATTTAATGAAATTGTTACTAAAATCGAAGTCTTTTATAGTGAAAGATTGCAAAGCCTCATGGAAATCGTTGCGGGCCAGCATGCGCTACCACCAGAAGATCTCCAAGGAAAAAAAAGCAAGTGGAAGTGCTGGAGGGAATGTTGTTCCCGGTCCGAAGGCGAATGACGACTATGATTGGGATTTTGCGTCAGAAATGGCTTTTTTGCCGGACCTCTCAGATAAAAGGCGGTAAGTTTGGGTCAAGCTTCCAAATTTGTAATAATTTTAAATTCATAAATACACAGAACGATGACGCTACCAAAATCATTAGAGACGTCGATGTCTTCCGAAACTTGCGAGGACACAGATTTGATGTTTGCTGAGTACCTCGACGACAGTCTACCAAGCATCTCATTCGACCAGAGCACGTTGGAGGACCAAGAGCTACAGCTGCAGAAGGGACTAGAGGACATGGAGAAGGAGAGTTCCAGTTCATATTCCTATGTGAGTAGGGAATTCGACTAATTTGAAATTATAATAATTAATTGTAACTATTTTTGATAGAAGCCATCAACTAAGAAGCGCAAGGCTGCGGCGGATGAAACCTGTGCCCTAACACAGAAAATTACGGAGTACGTTGACTTGCAGGTATCGTCCATGGTATCGCAGACCAAAAAAATTCCACTGGTGGCCACCTACTGGGGCGAATTAATGAATGATCTGCCGGAAGAAATGCAGGATCAAGCGGAACAGCATATAACCAAATTTTTGTTGGATTTGAAACAAAAAGCAAAATACCATTAATAAGTTTTTCAATGTATTATCTTATATTATCTTATAAAATATCTTAATAAATTTCATAATTTCTTTTTCTTAATTGTTTAAAATGCCTGCATAATCGTCTTGCCATTGCACAGAACCCATATCCGAATTAACATAATTTTTTATATTATTTCGCACAAATTTCGGATATTCGCGAGGCCGCCCACGGTGTGTATCTGAATCGGTAGTCTCCACAGAAATTACAGGATCACAGACTAACTCGTAGTTATTCCGGTTGGTTCGCATACAATAATTATGCAGCACACAAGCTGCACAAATAATTTTTTGGGCTTTCTCAGGATGGCATAGTAAAGTGCGTTGCACAGCAGCCCACCTCGCACTTAAAATGCCAAAATGAGATACATTAACAAAACACCAACATCCAATTGATTTGAATTCATTTTGATGATTGGTTTTTTGTTTACAAACAACAGCTGTTCAGTATAACCTTATTTCTTCATTGTTTTGGTCACACTACCTCGGCAGCCGAATAAAGTGCAATTTCGCAAGCGGAATTTCAAGAGCGGATTTTCGTCAACTCAGTACTAGGCTTTAACTTAAAACTATCTTTACAACTTCTATGGATAGGTCCTTGGTATTTACCCGTGAACTGGTTAAAATATTGAACGCGTTCATCCGTACTTATGGCCTCTTCACACGCATAGCAGTTCCCATGCTCCTGGTAGTCCTCGTCGCAGATATCGAAGTTTTATATCGGTTTTTTTACCCTTCCAGTATTTGTTATATAAAGCCATTGTCTCCTCTTCCAAAGTTTTTACAAACACCTTCCGCACTCCTTAATATAGTGGGTCTTGTTTGTGGTGCAATAAAATTGTAGGCAATTTCTACAAAAGTATCTTTCCAAATTTAAGTGATTTACTTGTGATTTACACAATGTTTTTATACCCTTGCAGAGGGTATTATAATTTTGGTCAAAAGTGTGCAACGCAGTGAAGGAGACATCTCCGACCCTATAAAGTATATATATTCTTGATCAGGATCACCTCCTGAGTTGATATGAGCATGTCCGTCTGTCCGTCTGTCCGTCTGTCCGTCTGTCTGTCTGTTTCTACGCGAACTAGTCTCTCAGTTTTAAAGCTATCGACTTGAAACTTTGCACACACCCTTCTTTCCTTTGCACGCAGTATATAAGTCGGAACGGCCCAGATCGGCCGACTATATCCTATAGCTGCCATATAACTGATTGATCGGAAATGGTATAACTTCGGTGTTTTTAGAGTTAGAGAGTTCAAATTTTACACGAGCGCTATTTTTGGCAAAATAATACGACGTGCCAAATTTCGTAAGGATCGGCCGACTATATCCTATAGCTGTCATATAACTGAACGATCGGAAATGACCCAACTTTCGTGTTTTTAAAGATAGAAAGCTGGAACTTGGTACAGATTATATTCTTGGTCAGTTAATCCGATCTACCAAATTTCATAACGATCGGCCGACTATATCTTATAGCTGCCATATAACTGAACGATCGGAAATGGTTTTTGGTAGAAATATCAACTTTCGTATTTTTGAAGATAGAAGTTTAGGACTTTTTTTAGATTTTGTATTGTAATAAATTGGATTATATATTCCTATTCCCATAAGGATCGGCCAACTATATCCGATGTTTGCGATATATATCCGGTTTTAACTGCAAGGGTATATAAACTTCGGCTCCGCCCGAAGTTAGCTTTTCTTTCTTGTTATACTTGTTATGTATGCATAATGCAACCAATTTTCTTTAGGATTTTCTATACCCAATATATCGATATGGTGGATTTTAACTTCTTTAGTCCTAATTGTAGGACCTTATTCTGTAATTTAATCTTTGTTACTCATATTTTATAATGGGTTGACTAATATCACTAACCATACAGCATATAGACAACCCATTTCATACAACGAAAATGGACGCGAAAATTTCTTGCGACAGGCCCCAGCAGGCCCCAGAGCGGATTTCTTATGCTCTCTTACGCTCATCGTTCGTTCATCTTACGCTCATTCTCTCATTAAATTTTTTCTGTTTCTCAGTCTCTAAACGGAGCGCGATGAAGAAGGTTGGCCTGCGCTTCGGTTGATCTTCGTATGTTGATCGTGTATGTGTGCGTGCGATTTCGTTTCGAAGCCAGCGCACAAAATTTTGATTTTTCTTACTTTTCAGGCTTGCTACCCTAACCAAATTCGGGTATTCGTTATTTGATGAAATGACGAAAGAAATTATATTATTTTTTATATTATATTTTTTATTATTTCAGCATACATTTTTAATTTATTTAGGAAATATAAATAAATATAGCAATCGGCGTTTTAAGTGACTCCGACTGAAATATACTCTGACACTTTCTCAGTATATTGATTTTTAATGATTCGTAAAAATATATATACAGAAAACATTTTACTACTAACACTTAATCTTATTCCTAAATAAATTAAAAATGTATGCTGAAATAATAAAAAATATAATATAAAAAATAATATAATTTCTTTCGTCATTTCATCAAATAACGAATACCCGAATTTGGTTAGGGTAGCAAGCCTGAAAAGTAAGAAAAATCAAAATTTTGTGCGCTGGCTTCGAAACGAAATCGCACGCACACATACACGATCAACATACGAAGATCAACCGAAGCGCAGGCCAACCTTCTTCATCGCGCTCCGTTTAGAGACTGAGAAACAGAAAAAATTTAATGAGAGAATGAGCGTAAGATGAACGAACGATGAGCGTAAGAGAGCGTAAGAAATCCGCTCTGGGGCCTGCTGGGGCCTGTCGCAAGAAATTTTCGCGTCCATTTTCGTTGTATGAAATGGGTTGTCTATATGCTGTATGGTTAGTGCTAATATCCAAAATTCCATAAAATGAAGTTCTGGGCAGTTTTTCGCGAGCTGATTTTTTTTTGAGCTGATGCATCAAAATTCAATTGTATGTGTTTCATGTATGCTATGTGAGCCAAAATACACCACTTAAAACAATAAATGTCATTATTTTTTTTATGAGTGCATTTCTTTTATTTATACCATTAGGTGCTTCAATATATCCAGAACCAGGAAGATGCTCCAGCTTCAATATTTAAATTTCATACAATATAAAATGCTTAATAGCCCATTCTGAATCCCTTTCCTGGAATTCATCAGCTTTCGCAATTAGTTCTGCATTATCATTGTTTAAAATTTATTCGATGTCGTTGTATGAACTAGCGTAAATGGCTTTATACGTTGTTGAAAAATGTTTAGTTTCTTTATGAAACTTATCAGCTTCTTCTATTTGTTTTATAAACTTTCCATGAACTGATAGACGCACTTTTTTTTTTTTTTTTGGCCGTCAGCCAACGGGTACAACAGGGGGACCTACACGCAAGCAATTGCGTGCCGTAACTGTGTACACCGCTGGTAGTGTGGCTAAACTCTCCACGTGAGGGCGGCTGGTAACAGGTCCCGGTAAGGTCATGTCTCTGCCGAGGATGCTGGCTAATGGTAGTCGAGCGGGGAGAAGAACCCTCCCTTCCTTAAATCACCCCAATCCAAGGTGGAAAAGCATATGCCAAAGGATGCGTGTCCGAGGGGGGGCTCGGACGCTAATATGCGAACTCTGGGGGACCGGCTGACCTCCCAGTTTTAACCAGGCTTATTGTGACAAGCGGGCTATGTCATGATGGACGAACCCCTTCCCGCCTACTCGTGGGACCAAAATATAAACACTACCAATCCAAACAAAAACGTAAGTGGAGAACGGAACTCCATAAAAAAGTCCGGAAATGAATCATCTGCTCGCTCGCAGCCTAGCAATAGGAGCGATAAATTTGAGAAGATGAGACAAATAGCTGGTGCAGACCCTGGAGATATAAGATCCCAAATCCGCGCCCGCCATTCAGGTCAATCCACCTTGCAGGTATGCCTGATCAAACAGCAATCACCAGCTCCATGGTGACAATCAGCAGTAACTCTACTACTAGTGTTATCTGTAGTCGGTCTTATTGGAAAAGTCTCTTGATCATAGCATTGGCTCCACTAACTACAACATTCGCACTTCCAAATTTGGTGTTTCTAGAATATATGCAGCCAATTCTGACGCTTTTAGGGTAGCTGTAAAAACACTGACATCGCTAAAACAAGACAAGGCCTTCAGAGTAGTTCTCAAAGGAATCCATTCAAATGTTCCGAAATCACAGATTGAACAGGGATTTACTGACAACGGCTTTGAGGTCCTTAACATATACTGCCCCAAAAAGACAGATTGGAAGAACATAGAGGTTAACGAAAATAATAATGAAGCCACAATAAATTTTAAAACTAGGCAAAACTTGTTTTATGTCAACCTAAAGCAGGGTGCCAACGTAGCAGATTCCCTAAAAATAACAAATCTTGGGAGATATAGAGTCACTGTCGAGAGTGCTTCCCGCAGAAAGGAATTGCTTCAATGTCAAAGGTGTCAAATTTTTGGGCACTCGAAAAACTACTGTGTCCTGGACCCAGTTTGTGGTAAATGTAGTGGGCCTCACGCTACTGGTTCCTTACTCTGTGTGAGCGACACATACTTGTGCGTAAACTGTGGTGGTAACCACGCCACGACGGATTCAAGCTGCCCAGTCAGAATAGAAAAAAAAAAAAAAAACAAAAGCCGAGGCCAAGACTCCAGACAACCAATCATCCAGCACGCGCTTCGCGTGGATTCATATCAGCTGAAGCCTTAAGAACGAACATATCGTATGCTGATATAGCTTGACTCAAGGAGAGTCCAGCAAGGACTGGCTCAACTCTGCAGACTGACGCAAGCTCTCCTTCTGACCCTAGGCTCAGCCATAAATTCACAGCGATAGATATTGCCATCCGCGACATCAATTCCAAACTGGACACTCTGTTTAAGCTGATGCAGGAAAATGCAGACTCCAACAAGGCTTTCAGAGAGCTAGTCCAGGCTCTTATTGCGCGATTGCCGAAATGATTCAACCATCACTAAATATCGGATTGTTGAACGCTCGTGGACTAGTCAGAGTATCTGAAGAGCTTCGATTATTCCTCAGCGCTCAGAACATAGACATAATGCTTGCCACAGAAACACACATGCGCGCTGGTCAGCACATCTACTTGCCAGGCTATCTCATATACCATGCTTACCACCCCAGTGGCAACAGCAGAGGTGGCTCTGCAGTTATTATAAAGGATTGCCTAAGTCACATCCCCCTGCCCTCCGTCTCTAGCAACGACAGACAGATAGCGAGCGTCCAATTAGAGACTTCGGAAGGGAATGTCAGATTAGTGGCAATATATCTACCTCCATCAGAAACATGGGTTCAATCAGAATTCGAATCCTTGCTGGCCGGATTTGGAAGTAAGTTCATTGCCGGTGGTGATTATAACGCCAAACATGCATGGTGGGGAACCTCACGAGCCTATAGAAGGGGTAAGCTGTTGCAAGAAGTCATTGCGAACGGGCGTTACAAAGTACTTTCCACGGGTGAACCCACTTTTTACTCATATAACCCCCTACTAACACCGACAGCGCTTGATTTTTTCATTATCAATGGATACGCTATAGACAGGCTACAAGTAAGAACAATCCATGAACTATCCTCGGATCACACTCCTATAATGGCCATACTGCACGCAACACCTGAGAGAAAAGCACAGCGCTCGCGACTCCTTGCCAGAGGTTCTAATTTAAACGCTTTCAAAGTCCACCTAGAACAGCTGAGCGAGGTTAGGATAGAAATCCAGGAACCTTCTGACATTGACAATGCCAACAGCCTTTTCATGCGCATGATAAACCAGGCTGCTGAGATAGCTGCACCCAGCAACCATCAACATACAGAGACATCTATACATCCCCAGCTACCACCCAGAATTGGTGCGCTCCTCAATCTATAGCGAAGAGTAAGAAGAGAATATTCAAGAACGGGAGACGTCCGAATCCATCAGATATATAATCGGCTGGCTAACTGTCTAAGTAAGGCGCTCGCCAGAAGAAAACAAGCATCCATAGACAGATTTTTGGAAAATCTAGACACAGATGCTTGTTCTAACTACTCGCTGTGGCGTATCACAAAACGGTATAAGGCTCAGCCCACCCCAAAATCAGCCATAAGAAATCTCTCAGGTGGCTGGTGCCGTACGAGCCTAGAGAAAGCTGAAGTGATTGCTAACAACCTTGAGCAACGCTTCAAGCCTTACGAATACTCGCCTGAAAGTATACGTCGACAAGTTGAAGAGTTTCTAGAATCTCCATTCCAAATAAGTCTGCCTGGTAACCCTGTCTCACTGACAGAAGTGAAAGACCTTATAGGTAAACTCTCGCCAAAGAAATCTCCTGGGTAAGACCTTTTGGACAACAGGACGATCCGACTTTTACCGGATCAAGCCTTGCAATACCTGGTGACGTTGTTCAACAGCATACTAACTGTTGGATACTTTCCGAAAGTTTGGAAATCGGCAAACATACATGTGATCCCAAAACCATGAAAATCGCCAACTGCCGTGGACTCATACAGGCCCATTAGTCTTTTATCATCCCTGGAAAAAATCATGGAAAGGCTGATCCTGAACAGGCTTCTTACTCTTGAGAATGTCACCAGTGCGATCCCGGAATTCCAGTTCGTCTTCAACATGGAAATCCTGAGCAATTGAACAGAGTTGTAACTTTGCCTTAGAAGCCTTTGAGTATGCAGTGGCTGCCTTCCTTGACATTCAGCAGGCTTTTGACAGAGTATGGCACCCTGGGCTCCTCCTCCTTCTTACGCCACAGCTGTTCCAGCTCGTGAAAAGCTTCCTGGAAGAACGCACATTCCACGTATCTGCTGATGGATACAAGTCGTCCACCAAACCGATCTCTGCTGGTGTTCCCCAAGGTAGCGTCCTCGGCCCTACTCTATACTCTATCTACGCTTCAGATATGCCTACAAAAATTCCAATCACTGAAGTGAATGAGCAAGACGTGCTAATTGCGACCTACGCTGATGACACGGCTGTCCTGACCAAAAGCAGTAGTATCTTGGCCGCCACTTTATGCGAACCAGAGACATCGAACGAGATCTCAACGTGCCTAAAATCGGAGACAAGCTGCAAGAACTTGCTCGGAAATACATGGAACGTCTAAATGAGCACCCCAACAGCCTAGCTTAAAAACTTGGTACCGCTGCTATCAGGAGCGCTGATCCAATTAATCGAGTCAAGAGAAGACTATAAAGACACCACCCTCAAGACCTACCAAACCGGATCTTGACCTAGCCATTTCGTCACCCTCGACATAATCATAGATAAAAATAAGTTAAAATAAAAAAAAACCATGAAATCACCTCTTGCCCTAAGTAACGCTTAGACTAAGTATTTTTAAAAATTTGTAAAAAGCGATTAGATTAAGCTGTCAATTTGGTAGTAGTGCGCTAATCTTAAGAATAAAATTTCAACATTAAAAAAAAAAACAAAAAAAAATGGGCGCTTCGTGGAGGAGATGCTGCTATGCGGAGGGTGTCCAGAATGCGAAGACGCAGGATGGTACCAGGGTAGCGTCAAGGTAATTGCCTGCCAAGACGCGCGATCGGTAGAGACCTACAAGCGTATGGTAGCATCGCTTGGAGAGGTCTACCCTGGAGCTATGCTAGTGATGCTAGTGGGACGAGATCCCTAGCAAACCGAGGGCGCGAGTGTGGCTCACTGAAAAGCCAGCCGACCCTAAGACCATCCTAACGATACTTAGGATGTGCAATCCGACGCTTCCTACGGCGGACTGGAGAGTCGCCAAGGTCGAGGAGGCAGTGCGACTGCGGAGGCAGGTCGTCCTCACCCTCAACGAGGAGATCGTAAAAGCCCTGGAAAAAAGACCAAGCCAGGAGGTATCGGGCTGGAGGCGGACACGTAAGAGCCAGACTTGGAGGAGCCGACCGAAGAGGGGCACCCGGAAGAAATGTCGGATGAGAAGGAGGACATCCTGGAAGGGTACACCTTAGAGGAGGACTCTTTGCTGACCTCCGTGACGGAGGCAGAAGTTACTGTGGTGGAGAATTGTAAGAATGTCCCTGACAATCTTGCAGATAAACCTCCATCACAGTAAAGCGGCGTCAGCTGCCCTCCTACTCCACCTCACCGAGAGTGGAGCTGATGTGGCCCTCATCCAGGAACGGATCGTTGGAGACAGGATTCTTGGGTTGGGGGCGTCGGAGTATAGGCTCTGCAAAGCCGATACAACAGGTAAAGGGCGAGCCTGCATCCTCGCACAAAAGAACCTGAAGCTTTTTTTCCCACCCAATTTCAGCAATGAAGACCACGTAGCCGCAGCCATAGAGAGCCCAAATGGCCCTCTAAGGGTATGTTCGGCGTATATGGGCCACGACCAGGAGGCCCTCCCCCCGCACCCGCTACTCAAACAGCTGGTGGAAGACAGCAGGAAGCACAAGATCGCCCAGATCATAGGTTGCGATGCTAACGCCCATCATCATCAGTGGGGAAGCACTGACACGAACGAGAGGGGTGAGTCAATCTTCGATTTTATCCTAGGCTCCAATCTTCTGGTGGGTAACAGGGGTACAGAACCCACCCGCCGTCAAAAGCCAAGGAGTTGCCACCATTTCCTTTATACGTCATAAGTATAAAGTCCATTGATATAATGGAAGAGTCATCTGCTCGCTCGCAGCCTAGCAATAGGAGCGATAAATTTGAGAAGATGAGACAAATAGCTGGTGCAGACCCTGGAGATAAAAGATCCAAAATCCGCGCCCGCCATTCAGATCAATCCACCTTGCAGGTATGCCTGATCAAACAGCAATCACCAGCTCCATGGTGACAATCAGCAGTAACTCTACTACTAGTGTTATCTGCACCATTACAAACACCAAAACAATCTTGGGCAATACCTCTACTTACACCGTGGCTGCGACTGCGGCCAGCAGCATATGCTCAACTACGTCTCCGCTGACAAATGTATCAACTCTGTTAGCGAATAAACCAAGTAAATGTCTGTTCCAAGCTCCTGGACGAAAAGTCAGCCGAAAACGAAAAGACGTGGCTCAGCCCTCTTCACCTGTCTGCACTCCGCCCCCGATCCGCAAAACTAAGTTGCAGACCACAACGGCGATCAACAAGCCGGCCGATTCTTCCTCTGCAAACGCATTGGGTAACAATCGATTCACAATTCTGGCTGCTGAAGCAGAAAAAATGGAACTGGACCTGGAGGATGTTGACTCAATCAGTGGGGATACAATTCCACCTGGTGGTGACGATCAATCCGCAAAATCCAACAAGATACCTTCTATTTGTGTACCGAACGTAAGCGATCCGGTCTTATTGGAAAAGTCTCTTGATCATAGCATTGGCTCCACTAACTACAACATTCGCACTTCCAAATTTGGTGTTTCTAGAATATATGCAGCCAATTCTGACGCTTTTAGGGTAGCTGTAAAAACACTGACATCGCTTAACTGCCAATTTTGCTAAAACAAGACAAGGCCTTCAGAGTAGTTCTCAAAGGAATCCATTCAAATGTTCCGAAATCACAGATTGAACAGGGATTTACTGACAACGGCTTTGAGGTCCTTAACATATACTGCCCCAAAAAGACAGATTGGAAGAACATAGAGGTTAACGAAAATAATAATGAAGCCACAATAAATTTTAAAACTAGGAAAAACTTGTTTTATGTCAACCTAAAGCAGGGTGCAAACGTAGCAGATTCCCTAAAAATAACAAATCTTGGGAGATATAGAGTCACTGTCGAGAGTGCTTCCCGCAGAAAGGAATTGCTTCAATGTCAAAGGTGTCAAATTTTTGGGGACTCGAAAAACTACTGTGTCCTGGACCCAGTTTGTGGTAAATGTAGTGGGCCTCACGCTACTGGTTCCTTACTCTGTGTGAGCGACACATACTTGTGCGTAAACTGTGGTGGTAACCACGCCACGACGGATTCAAGCTGCCCAGTCAGAATAGAAAAAAAAAAAAAAAAAAAAAGCCGAGGCCTAGACTCCAGACAACCAATCATCCAGCACGCGCTTCGCGTGGATTCATATCAGCTGAAGCCTTAAGAACGAACATATCGTATGCTGATATAGCTTGACTCAAGGAGAGTCCAGCAAGGACTGGCTCAACTCTGCAGACTGACGCAAGCTCTCCTTCTGACCCTAGGCTCAGCCATAAATTCACAGCGATAGATATTGCCATCCGCGACATCAATTCCAAACTGGACACTCTGTTTAAGCTGATGCAGGAAAATGCAGACTCCAACAAGGCTTTCAGAGAGCTAGTCCAGGCTCTTATTGCGCGATTGCCGAAATGATTCAACCATCACTAAATATCGGATTGTTGAACGCTCGTGGACTAGTCAGAGTATCTGAAGAGCTTCGATTATTCCTCAGCGCTCAGAACATAGACATAATGCTTGCCACAGAAACACACATGCGCGCTGGTCAGCACATCTACTTGCCAGGCTATCTCATATACAATGCTTACCACCCCAGTGGCAACAGCAGAGGTGGCTCTGCAGTTATTATAAAGGATTCCCTAAGTCACATCCCCCTGCCCTCCGTCTCTAGCAACGACAGACAGATAGCGAGCGTCCAATTAGAGACTTCGGAAGGGAATGTCAGATTAGTGGCAATATATCTACCTCCATCAGAAACATGGGTTCAATCAGAATTCGAATCCTTGCTGGCCGGATTTGGAAGTAAGTTCATTGCCGGTGGTGATTATAACGCCAAACATGCATGGTGGGGAAACTCACGAGCCTATAGAAGGGGTAAGCTGTTGCAAGAAGTCATTACGAACGGGCGTTACAAAGTACTTTCCACGGGTGAACCCACTTTTTACTCATATAACCCCCTACTAACACCGACAGCGCTTGATTTTTTCATTATCAATGGATACGCTATAGACAGGCTACAAGTAAGAACAATCCATGAACTATCCTCGGATCACACTCCTATAATGGCCATACTGCACGCAACACCTGAGAGAAAACCACAACGCTCGCGACTCCTTGCCAGAGGTTCTAATATAAACGCTTTCAAAGTCCACCTAGAACAGCTGAGCGAGGTTAGGATAGAAATCCAGGAACCTTCTGACATTGACAATGCCAACAGCCTTTTCATGCGCATGATAAACCAGGCTGCTGAGATAGCTGCACCCAGCAACCATCAACATATAGAGACATCTATACATCCCCAGCTACCACCCAGAATTGGTGCGCTCCTCAATCTATAGCGAAGAGTAAGAAGAGAATATTCAAGAACGGGAGACGTCCGAATCCATCAGATATATAATCGGCTGGCTAACTGTCTAAGTAAGGCGCTCGCCAGAAGAAAACAAGCATCCATAGACAGATTTTTGGAAAATCTAGACACAGATGCTTGTTCTAACTACTCGCTGTGGCGTATCACAAAACGGTATAAGGCTCAGCCCACCCCAAAATCAGCCATAAGAAATCTCTCAGGTGGCTGGTGCCGTACGAGCCTAGAGAAAGCTGAAGTGATTGCTAACAACCTTGAGCAACGCTTCAAGCCTTACGAATACTCGCCTGAAAGTATACGTCGACAAGTTGAAGAGTTTCTAGAATCTCCATTCCAAATGAGTCTGCCTGCTAACCCTGTCTCACTGACAGAAGTGAAAGACCTTGTAGGTAAACTCTCGCCAAAGAAAACTCCTGGGTAAGACCTTTTGGACAACAGGACGATCCGACTTTTACCGGATCAAGCCTTGCAATACCTGGTGACATTGTTCAACAGCATACTAACTGTTGGATACTTTCCGAAAGTTTGGAAATCGGCAAACATATATATGATCCCAAAACCAGGAAAATCGCAAACTGACGTGGACTCATACAGGCCCATTAGTCTTGTACCATCCCTGGGAAAAATCATGGAAAGGCTGGTCCTAAACAGACTACTTACTCTGGAGAATGTTACCAGTACGATCCCGGAATTCCTGGTCAGTTTTCGAAGAAGAAGAAGAATAAGAAGAATTAAGAATAATTAATAAGAATTCCAGTAAAACGAGAATATTCAAGAACGGGAGACGTCCGAATCCATCAGATATATAATCGGCTGGCTAACTGTCTAAGTAAGGCGCTCGCCAAAAGAAAACAAGCATCCATAGACAGATTTTTGGAAAATCTAGACACAGATGCTAGTTCTAACTACTCGCTGTGGCGTATCACAAAACGGTATAAGGCTCAGCCCACCCCAAAATCAGCCATAAGAAATCTCTCAGGTGGCTGGTGCCGTACGAGCCTAGAGAAAGCTGAAGTGATTGCTAACAACCTTGAGCAACGCTTCAAGCCTTACGAATACTCGCCTGAAAGTATACGTCGACAAGTTGAAGAGTTTCTAGAATCTACATTCCAAATGAGTCTGCCTGCTAACCCTGTCTCACTGACAGAAGTGAAAGACCTTGTAGGTAAACTCTCGCCAAAGAAAACTCCTGGGTAAGACCTTTTGGACAACAGGACGATCCGACTTTTACCGGATCAAGCCTTGCAATACCTGGTGACGTTGTTCAACAGCATACTAACTGTTGGATACTTTCCGAAAGTTTGGAAATCGGCAAACATACATATGATCCCAAAACCAGGAAAATCGCAAACTGACGTGGACTCATACAGGCCCATTAGTCTTGTACCATCCCTGGGAAAAATCATGGAAAGGCTGGTCCTTAACAGACTACTTACTCTGGAGAATGTTACCAGTACGATCCCGGAATTCCTGGTCAGTTTTCGAAGAAGAAGAAGAATAAGAAGAATTAAGAATAATTAATAAGAATTCCAGTAAAACGAGAATATTCAAGAACGGGAGACGTCCGAATCCATCAGATATATAATCGGCTGGCTAACTGTCTAAGTAAGGCGCTCGCCAAAAGAAAACAAGCATCCATAGACAGATTTTTGGAAAATCTAGACACAGATGCTAGTTCTAACTACTCGCTGTGGCGTATCACAAAACGGTATAAGGCTCAGCCCACCCCAAAATCAGCCATAAGAAATCTCTCAGGTGGCTGGTGCCGTACGAGCCTAGAGAAAGCTGAAGTGATTGCTAACAACCTTGAGCAACGCTTCAAGCCTTACGAATACTCGCCTGAAAGTATACGTCGACAAGTTGAAGAGTTTCTAGAATCTCCATTCCAAATAAGTCTGCCTGGTAACCCTGTCTCACTGACAGAAGTGAAAGACCTTATAGGTAAACTCTCGCCAAAGAAATCTCCTGGGTAAGACCTTTTGGACAACAGGACGATCCGACTTTTACCGGATCAAGCCTTGCAATTCCTGGTGACGTTGTTCAACAGCATACTAACTGTTGGATACTTTCCGAAAGTTTGGAAATCGGCAAACATACATGTGATCCCAAAACCATGAAAATCGCCAGCTGCCGTGGACTCATACAGGCCCATTAGTCTTTTATCATCCCTGGAAAAAATCATGGAAAGGCTGATCCTGAACAGGCTTCTTACTCTTGAGAATGTCACCAGTGCGATCCCGGAATTCCAGTTCGTCTTCAACATGGAAATCCTGAGCAATTGAACAGAGTTGTAACTTTGCCTTAGAAGCCTTTGAGAAGAAGGAGTATGCAGTAGCTGCCTTCCTTGACATTCAGCAGGCTTTTGACAGAGTATGGCACCCTGGGCTCCTCCTCCTTCTTACGCCACAGCTGTTCCAGCTCGTGAAAAGCTTCCTGGAAGAACGCACATTCCACGTATCTGCTGATGGATACAAGTCGTCCACCAAACCGATCTATGCTGGTGTTTCCCAAGGTAGCGTCCTCGGCCCTACTCTATACTCTATCTACGCTTCAGATATGCCTACAAAAATTCCAATCACTGAAGTGAATGAGCAAGACGTGCTAATTGCGACCTACGCTGATGACACGGCTGTCCTGACCAAAAGCAGTAGTATCTTGGCCGCCACTTTATGCGAACCAGAGACATCGAACGAGATCTCAACGTGCCTAAAATCGGAGACAAGCTGCAAGAACTTGCTCGGAAATACATGGAACGTCTAAATGAGCACCCCAACAGCCTAGCTTAAAAACTTGGTACCGCTGCTATCAGGAGCGCTGATCCAATTAATCGAGTCAAGAGAAGACTATAAAGACACCACCCTCAAGACCTACCAAACCGGATCTTGACCTAGCCATTTCGTCACCCTCGACATAATCATAAATAAAAATAAGTTAAAATAAAAAAAAACCATGAAATCACCTCTTGCCCTAAGTAACGCTTAGACTAAGTATTTTTAAAAATTTGTAAAAAGCGATTAGATTAAGCTGTCAATTTGGTAGTAGTGCGCTAATCTTAAGAATAAAATTTCAACATTAAAAAAAAAAACAAAAAAAAAATGGGCGCTTCGTTGAGGAGGTGCTGCTATGCGGAGGGTGTCCAGAATGCGAAGACGCAGGATGGTACCAGGGTAGCGTCAAGGTAATTGCCTGCCAAGACGCGCGATCGGTAGAGACCTACAAGCGTATGGTAGCATCGCTTGGAGAGGTCTACCCTGGAGCTATGCTAGTGATGCTAGTGGGACGAGATCCCTAGCAAACCGAGGGCGCGAGTGTGGCTCACTGAAAAGCCAGCCGACCCTAAGACCATCCTAACGATACTTAGGATGTGCAATCCGACGCTTCCTACGGCGGACTGGAGAGTCGCCAAGGTCGAGGAGGCAGTGCGACTGCGGAGGCAGGTCGTCCTCACCCTCAACGAGGAGATCGTAAAAGCCCTGGAAAAAAGACCAAGCCAGGAGGTATCGGGCTGGAGGCGGACACGTAAGAGCCAGACTTGGAGGAGCCGACCGAAGAGGGGCACCCGGAAGAAATGTCGGATGAGAAGGAGGACATCCTGGAAGGGTACACCTTAGAGGAGGACTCTTTGCTGACCTCCGTGACGGAGGCAGAAGTTACTGTGGTGGAGAATTGTAAGAATGTCCCTGACAATCTTGCAGATAAACCTCCATCACAGTAAAGCGGCGTCAGCTGCCCTCCTACTCCACCTCACCGAGAGTGGAGCTGATGTGGCCCTCATCCAGGAACGGATCGTTGGAGACAGGATTCTTGGGTTGGGGGCGTCGGAGTATAGGCTCTGCAAAGCCGATACAACAGGTAAAGGGCGAGCCTGCATCCTCGCAAAAAAGAACCTTAACCTCTTTTTGCTACCCAATTTCAGCTGTGAAGACCACGTAGCAGCAGCCATAGAGAGCCCAAATTGCCCTCTAGGGGTACGTCGGCATATATGGGCCACGACCAGGAGGCCCTCCCCCCGCACCCGCTACTCAAACAGCTGGTGGAAGACAGCAGGAAGCACAAGATCGCCCAGATCATAGGTTGCGATGCTAACGCCCATCATCATCAGTGGGGAAGCACTCACACGAACGAGAGGGGTAAGTCAATCTTCGATTTTATCCTAGGCTCCAATCTTCTGGTGGGTAAAAGGGGTACAGAACCCACCTTCATAGTCAAGAACAGAAGGGAAGTACTTGACGTCACTCTTTACTCTGAATCCCTAGCAGACAGGATTGTTAGATGGGGAGTCCTAGAGAAACACTCTTTCTCGGACCACCGATATACAGAATTAGTGGTCAACTTTGAGAACTTTTATCGACTAATGGTACGCAACCCAAGGAAAGCGAACTGGGAGTTATACAAGAAAAAACTAGAATGTTCCTTGGGTAAACCTCCAACAAGGGACGTTGACATTAGGAAAGTCCTGGATGCCATGGTGACGCTTACGGCAGCGTGCGCCAGGGCATTCAATAAAGCTTGCCCCAAAAGCAGATCGGGCAATAACAAGTCAAAGAAACCACCATGGTGGTCGCAAACACTTGCGCCCTTTAAGACGGCAAGACAAACTCGGAGACAGCCTGGGAGACGTATAAAACGAACCTTAGGCAATATAACAAAGAACTTCGCAAGGCAAAAAGGAATGCCTGGACCAAGTTCTGCACGAACATTCAGCAAACATCAGAGGCCTCCCGACTCCGGAAGGTCCTCGCAACTACTGCACCAAACGTAGGATATATTAAAACCTCAGAAGGTAACTGGACATCGTCCAGCAAAGCAACCCTAGAGGCTCTCACAGAGGCACATTTCCCAGGATGCTTTCTAGAAGAAACAACCCTGGAAATGCAGGGACAGGGGGATAGCCCCTCCCTCCCTTACCAACTTGAATACCTACTGAGTGACAGGTATCTCAGCTGAGCGATAAATAGCTTCAAGCCTTTCAAATCCCCAGGCCCAGATGGCATTGTCCCGGCTCAACTAATTAAAACCGGTCCCAATCTGAGGTCTTGGGTCAAGAAAGCTTTCTCAGCAATTTTCATTGCGGACGAAAGTCGTATTTATACCCAAGGCGGGAAAACCATCGCACTGCACCCCTAAGGACTTTAGACCAATAAGCCTGTCGTCCTTCCTATCTCAAGACTACTAGACAATGGAGAGACTAATCAGCCTCCATATTAATCTTACTATCAACCCAGATGATATCTCGGGATCACAGCATGCGTATAGGAAGGGCCGATCCACGGAAACGGCACTCCACGAAATCACTACTTTTGTCAAAAAGGCACTTAGTGACAAGGAATACGCACTTATTGCTTTTCTAGACATAGAAGGTGCGTTCAACAACATCCTACCAAGCTCAATGCGCTGACGGGACTAGGAATAAAAAATCAATCCGTACGCCTTATAGAGCAGATCCTGGTAAACAGGATTGTTGAGGCGTCACTAGGAGGAGAATCTATTCATAGATACTGATAGATGTCAGAAGAGGCACTCCACAAGGAGGCGTACTTTCACCCCTACTGTGGAACGTGGCGGTTAATAGCCTACTGCGATCCCTAGAAGGTGGTGGTTGTAAAGTTATTGCTTACGCGGATGATGTCGCAATTGCCTTCTCTGGAAAATTTCCCCAGACTCTATGTCCGCATGACGGACAAACTTAGGGTCCTCTCAACATTGGCAGTTAGGAATGGACTAGGAGTGAACCCGTTCAAAACTGAGCTCGTTCTCTTCACCAGGAAGTACAAAATACCAAACTTAAGGCTTCCAAAACTATCAGGAGAAACACTCTCCCTTATCGGTAGCGCCAAATACCTAGGGATTACGCTAGACAGGAAACTGGACTGGAAGTCAAACACTATGGATAGACCTAACGAGGAAACAGTCGCGCTCTATACTTGCAGAAAAGCCGGGCGGAGGTCTGTATCACAGGCAGCCTACGTACTATACCGACGGATGCCCTAGACTTCATATACGACCTATTACCGGTAGAGATAATGGGGGTAAAGATAGCCACGCTATCGACAATTAGGCTACTATAGTGACTATGGACATACCAAGTTAGATCTACACCACTGCACGCCCACGGGGGCTACAGATTACTGCGTACCTGTCGATCATCCCACCTTAAAATACAAGGTATCCATTCCAACAAGGGAGGAATGGGCCACACAAATCCCGGGACCAGCCGGTTCCCTCCATATCTACACAGACGGTTCAAAATTGAATGGCCAGGTGGGAGGCGGTTTCCTTTGCGAACGGCTGTGTCTAAATGAGTCCTTCAGACTCCCCGACCACTGTAGTGTGTTCCAAGCAGAATTAATAGCTATCGGAGAAGCACTCAGATTCCCAGCACTTACTGGCAATCAAGAAACAATCTGTATCTTCTCAGAAAGTCAGGCGGCACTCAAGGCCTTTGACGGATTCTCATCCAACTCCAGGATAGTAAATGACTGTCGCAGATCTCTTACCTGATGTGGGTGCCAAGGCATAGGGACCACGAGGGTAATTGCGCCGCCGACGAATTGGCAAGAGCAGGTACTACCAATCCTCTCCTACCGGAGAAGGAACCAGTAGGTATCCCCTTAGCTACGTGTAGGCTAAAATGCAGGGATCACTTTGACCGCGCATCACTGAGGAAATGGAGAAATCTGCAAAACTGCAGGAACTCACGCATGATATGGCCCATCCTCTCTAGGAAGAGGTCAATGATGCTTATCGTCCTTAATAGGCAGGACTGTAGTCTGGCGGTCAAGGCCATTACGGGACATTGGTTAATAGGAGCACACGCGGCTAGACTAGCGGTGCCACATTATGACTACTGCAGGAGCTGTGGGGACGTAGAAGAGGAAGAGACAGTCGCACACCTCCTGTGTCAATGCCCTGCGCTGGGGCGCAGCCGACTCAAATTCTTGGGGACAGCAATACTCACGGACCTAACAGACCTCGCGGAGATCGCTCAACGCAGACTCGTAGCTTTCATCCGTAAATCTGGATGGGACCGCGAGCCGCCGCAGGAAGGATAGAACACTCTTCGGCACATCAGTAGATAGGAAGGGAGAGGTCCTCTTGTAGGACCCTTGCCTGTGCGGTATCACAAGGAGCCCCAGCGGCTCAAGTGGATGGGAGATCAGTCACTAACCCGCATCGCCGCGTTAACCTAACCTAGCCAGACGCACTTTTAAAGCTCTTAATTCGCTTAGTGCATATTTTATAAAGTTTTTAAGATGAGCTTTACATTCAGTGTAAAAATCATTAAAATATAGTTCGCGCTTTCCGAATTCCTTATACTTTTTTTGTTTAAAAAGTATCACTTTGTGTTATAGGAAAAATGTTAGCATTTTGCCACACAAGTTTCCTTAATTCTACTCGATGATTGCCAGAATGTAAATTAATACTTTCCTCCTCACCAACTGGGCGGTCTAGTCGAGCCTTTTTTGATGTTGTTGGCTGTTCTTCAATATCCATGGGATGTCCATGTTTGGGCTTTCCTTAGTTTCCTTTTACGGTCGATGAGACGTTGAATAGACTTTATTTTACAGTAGGTCCTTGGTTCCTGCTTCCTTGGATTTTTTGTCGTTTTCATTTTCATTCTGTTCTTTAGACTCCGTTGTTCGCGAAAGATAGAAAACTTTCGCCAAACCGTTGGCCTGAGATTTTTCTTTTTTAACTCCGAGAGGCATTTCGTGGTCCTTCACATCGCTCCTAATGGGTTATAAACTTATTCACACTAATAATTTTAGAGTACAAGTCACACGCAACTTTCGACTTTTTTTTTTTAAAAGAAAAAGCGTAAAAATTGCTTTAACCGGCCAGGCAAGATTTATACTAAAAATTTGATTCTTAGCATAAACCTCAAAACCTATTGATCCTCGAAAAACGGAAAACAGGTACTTGTGTTTGAATGTATTGGTATCATCAATACATGTACATGAGTTAACGCATGAAAACCACCCCAATTTTCCACACATTTTTCCGGTTAATGAATCAGGAAAACCAATCAGAAGACTCGAAAGAAAATATAACGCTTAGAGCCTAGAGCCTACAGTAGGGAGTAAATAGGCAATCGGCTGATTTCTTGCGTCATATCCGTGTATGCATGTATACGTTGGTAGGAACGTAAATCCACAATCCAATATACACTCATATATATATATCTGTAAATTGATTTGTATTTTATTGAAGTCGAAAAGTGTGAATTATAGTTATAGCTGAAATGTATTTGTTAGTTGTTAGTCTGTAAATTTACTCTTAGATAGCTTAGGGCGGAGCGGGAGCGAAAGCTCATATTCGCTCTTGTGCGAATTCGCCCCGCTTCGCCGCAATAGATAAGTTAGGCTTAAGATTAGAGAGAAATATAATCGAATTTATAACGTTGATGAGGCACGACCATTCTTTTCGTAATCGTTGTTTTTCGCATATTATTAAATATTTTGCAGCCACCCTTTTTTTTATTATTTGAAGTGTGAGATAAATTAATCTCGTTATACATTTTGGCGCCCCCGGGTGGACTCAAGTGAAAAAATATTTAAAAAAAAATAATAAAAATAAACAAAGTGACAGTGACACTGCGTTATTACACACAAATAAAAACTACAATTAAAGAGCTGCTCGCGACGCGTCCGTGAAGTGGAAAATAAAAAAAAAAAAATAAAAAACAAACTCACCGCGTCGTGAAACCCTCAAGCCTATCAGGATCATCACCGCAGGATCATCGCCGCAGGATCATCGCCACTCATCGAAAACCATCTACTTCCATGCCGTGCCGGGATTAAATGCCGGGATTAAAGGATCCCAAGGCGAAACACCAGGTATTTGTGCAAAAAATTGAAATTTGAGAAGAGACAAATTAAATCTTCGTCTTGTGCTGAAATATTGCACCCTCCTTTCAATTCTTGTTGCATTAGTAGAGCTTAAAAATTTGAGTAGTTTAGCTAAATTATTAACAAACGGTCTGTGGGTAAAATTGACAAAAACATAATATTTTTTGGGTTCGGGAAGCAGCACAATAGGAGTTCGTTGGCTTGCTCCGCTTCCAATAAACAAGCTTGCAGTTATTGCAACGCACAAGACCACAGTCTTGCCAGTGTAGTCCGTTCGCTCGCCTTGCTGTAATGCAACGGTTTGAGTTTGTCAAGTCAGCCTCATTATGTTTAAATTGTCTGCGAAAAGGTCACACGGTTGCGAAGTGTAAATCGACTAGGTGCCAAATTTGTGCAAGATCGCACCACAAACTTCTGCACCGATTTACTGTGACCGAAAATAACTTGGCGTTACCACCACCAAATGAACATCCTCCTCCAGCGCTACATCTTGATGGCCCTTCTACGTCACATGCTTTGCATGCGTCATCTCTAGAAAGGGTTTTGTTAGCGACGTCGATCGTAAGCGTTAGAACTAAAAATGGCGAGCATATATTGGCCCGAGCACTACTTGACTCTGGGTCACAAATGAACTTCATTACTGAAGAACTTGCTCAACGCTTACAGATCCGTAGGGAGGAATCGTGTATCAACTTGCTTGGAATTGGTCAAGCTAATTCCCAGGTTAAGAAAAAGATACACACTGTGGTGAAGTCAACGATTAATGGTAGTGAGTTTCCGTTCGACTTTTGGATTTTGAGAACTATCTCGGGTTATCACCCTGACCAGTCAGTGAACGTGAAAGATTGGGACCAACCAAAGAACTTGCCGCTAGCAGACCCATATTTCTACAAACCTCAGCGGATGGATATGTTAATTGGAGCTGAGTCATTTTTCGACTTGTTGTCCGTTGGCCAAATAAAACAAGGGCCAAACCATCCCATCCTCCAAAAAACTCTCCTTGAATGGAGAGTATCGGGAAAATATAAGGCAAATACCCCAACTCCTCAACAGCCTGTCTCTAGCCTGAATTGCCAAGAAGAATTACTCGAGTCGATAGATGGCAATTTGAAAAAGTTCTGGTCGTTGGAAGAAGAACCAACTTCCAAAAAGCTTTTGTCACCTGAACAAGAGTTATGTGAGGAACATTATCAAAAAAATACAGTTGTACTGCCTTCAGGTCGATTTGAAGTCAGGCTTCCATTTAAATCGGATCCAAGCGTTTTGGGAAACTCGTTCGAGGTAGCCAAACGCCGTTTTTTGTCGCTCGAGAGAAGATTATCTCGAGATCCGAATTTAAAGAAAATGTATGTGGAATTTATGGAAGAATACGAATCCTTAGGTCATATGTCCCCTACAAGCAATGATGTTCTTGCTACTCCACACTACGTTATACCCCATCAGTGTGACTTACGGCCTCAAAGCACAACGACCAAATTACGAGTCGTGTTTGATGCGTCTTGTAAGACCTCAACACATAAGTGCCTTAACGATCTGTTGATGGTTGGTCCTACCATCCAGGAAGAGTTGTATTCAATTCTTCTTAGGTTCCGGCTGAACAGATTCTCTCTCGGATAGCCGACATAAAAAAGATGTATCGCCAAGTAATGGTAAATGAAGCCGATAGGCGATACCAGTTGATAGTGTGGAGGAAAGACCCATCAGAGTCCTTGAAACTGTGCAAGCTCAATACCGTTACATATGGCACTGCGCCAGCCCCATTCCTGGCCATAAGGTGTTTGAAGAGGTTGAGTGAATCTGTGAAAAATACATTCCCTCGAGCTGCCGAAGTTATTGGGTCTGACTTTTACGTCGACGACATGTTAACGGGTGCTGGTTGCATTGAGGAGCTAAAGACAATTAAGTCTGAAGTAACTCAGGTTCTTCAAAACGCTGGGTTTGAATTGAGCAAGTGGTTTTCAAACTCGCCTGAAGTTACTGCATCCGAGAGCACGGTTAAGCCAATAACACTTTCGGACTCAGAACTGACTAAAGCATTAGGAATCGCTTGGGTTCCTAAAGAAGATGTATTTAAATTTGAAATTGATGCTTCAGTCATGGGTCAAAGGGCGACCAAGCGGAACATCCTTTCGGTGACATCGAAGTTGTTTGATCTCCTTGGCCTATTAAGCCATATACTTATAAAAGGAAAGATCCTATTGCAGGAACTTTGGCTAAATAAGCTAGATTGGGATGAGTCAATTCCACTGCACTTAGAAACAGCGTGGAACAAAATACAATTTGCCCTGTCGCAATTAGAGGACATCTCAATTCCGAGCTTCGTGTTTACCGAGCCGATGTCACCGATTCAAATTCATGCCTTTTCTGACGCATCGATGAGAGCCTATGGAGCCTGCGTCTATATTCGTTGCAAATCTGCAGAAGGTATTAAAGTTTCATTGTTGACGGCAAAATCCAAAGTAGCGCCGCTTAAGACAAAGACGCTCCCCCGTCTTGAGTTATGTGCCGCTCACCTTCTCGCAGATCTCTGCCGCAAGATAAAGCCTCTAATAAAAGTTCCGATCGAACGAAGTGTATTTTGGTCGGATTCAGAAGTAACTCTTCATTGGATTCGTTCCCATCCATCGTCGTTGTCAACGTTCGTATCGAATAGAGTAGCTGAAATTCAAAAGTGGTCAGATGATAGCACGTGGCGGCATGTACCAACTAAACAGAACCCGGCAGATATAGTGTCCAGAGGTAGAGACGTAAAGGAGACTTTAGAATCGATCTGGTTTACAGGTCCATCGTTTTTAAAGGAACCGGAAGATAAGTGGCCGACGAGCCCCCGGTTTGATCCGTCACCAAAACTTCTACAGATGGAAGCAAAAAAAAATGCGGTCGGATTAACCGGATTTATTGGAAGTGATAGGATATCTTCTCACCAAAAACTGCTGCGAGTGTTCGTTTATATGTTCCGCTTTATAAGGAAAGCGAAAAAATTCGTAGTGAATTCTGATATTGTTCCCTCACCTGCCAAATATATTGAAAAGAGAAAAGCCTTTAAGAAAATAGTCGAAATAGTCCAAGAGCACGAGTATCAAGATGAAATAGAAAAGATCCGAAAAAATTTAAGTGTTAGCCGTAGCCTACAAAAGCTTAATCCCTTTCTACACGAATCTTCAGAGGCTGGGCTTACCTTTTCGTTGTTGCGGGTTGGGGGGCGACTAGCTAATGCTCCTATATCGTACGATGCCAAGTTTCCAGTATTGTTGACAAAACGCTCTCAATTTGTTCAGAGCTACGTCCGATACTTGCACGAGTCGAATTTTCATGTGGGTCCACGAGCACTTGTGAGTCTTTTGCGACAGCGCATATGGATCGTAAATGCGCAGGAAGTCTGCAGTCAGACAGTACGGTCATGCATACGCTGCTTTAAATGCAAGCCTCGTTTGATGACTCAAATCATGGCCACCCTATAAGTCCTACATTGCCTTATTTGTTTGTTTTGCGTCCAAAGCAGTTCATTTAGAAGTAGTTTCCGACGTTCGTTGGGCGCCGAGGATGTCCGCAGATCGTTCATTGCGACAACGCGACGAACTTCATCGGAGCGAGTCGCCACTTCGCAGACCTTCGTCGGAGAATCGAGGACGAGGTCGACGCGGTCACGCAATACGCATCAAAAAGCGGATTCGTATTTGCGTTCATACCGCCGCGGGCTCCGAACATGGGCGGACTATGGGAGGCAAGTGTGAAGTCTGCAAAGCACCTACTCCTACGAGCGGTAGGGAACGCCAGATTGACCGCGGAGGAGCTGCAGACCGTCCTCGTTGGAGTCGAGGCCGTCCTTAACTCACGACCCCTGGGGGCTCTGAGTCAGGACCCAAGCGACGGCGAGGCGCTTACTCCCGGGCACCTGTTGACTGGCGGGCCGCTCATCGCCCCACCAGCACCGCGGACCCCGGACCAGCAGGGTCTAACGTGCTTGCGGTGATGGCGGCTTGTCTCGTCAATCAAGCAAATGTTTTGGCAGCGATGGTCCCGGGAGTACGTCTTGGGCCTACAGGAGCGGTCGAAGTGGCAGGACAAGAAGGACGACATCCGGACGCGCGAGCTGGTCCTGATCGCAGAGGATCACCAGCCGCCACAACAGTGGCTCACGGGACGAGTAGGAGCAACACACGCCGGCGCGGACGGAAGGGTCAGGGTCGCCGTCGTCCGAACTAGCTCTGGAGCGGAATACAGGAGAGCGATCCACAAGCTGGCGCGGCTGCCAGTTAGTTAAAGCCTGATGGAGGCCTTCAACGGGGCCGGTGTAAATTGATTTGTATTTTATTGAAGTCGAAAAGTGTGAATTATAGTTATAGCTGAATTGTATTTGTTAGATGTTAGTCTGTAAATTTACTCTTAGATAGCTTAGGGCGGAGCGGGAGCGAAAGCTTATATTCGCTCTTGTGCGAATTCGCCCCGCTTCGCCGCAATAGATAAGTTAGGCTTAAGATTTGAGAGAAATATAATAGAATTTATAACGTTGATGAGGCACGACCATTCTTTTCGTAATCGTTGTTTTTCGCATATTTTTAAATATTTTGCAGCCATTCTTTTTTTTATTATTTGAAGTGTGAGATAAATTTATCTCGTTATACAATACTGATAAATAAAAAATACATATTGACCTTTCATTCGACCCTGACATAAATATGTCTCCTGCAAGAAAGTGATAAAAAGGGATCGCAGCAGGTCAATAGGTTCCTTTTTTTTTCTTGACCCTTCAGTGTGGAATTTTACTTTTCTACGAAAAGGTTTTCTTGTAAAATTCTATATTATATTTTATATTATAAAATTAAATTTCTTCTTCATCATTAATTTTAAATGAATTACAAATGAATCGTAGTAAAATATACTTTTAAATGAACTGCAGCAACATGAATATAATTTTTTTAAATAAGCATTGTTTTGTTCATCAATTTTATTTATTTTACGATCCTGAATCTTAGACAGGTATCTTAAGGATGTAGTCTCATGTGTGAGGTTGAAAAAATAAAAATATCAAATAATGACAGAGATACAGCCCATAAACGAGAGCGCGCCTACACCGAAAAGTATGAGTTTCTCGGTATGGCCATCTCACTATAGGCCGGATGACATCTTTGTTGTCGTCGTCATCAATTTCGTTCATGTTCGTTCATCTCCAATTCTGCTACCTGCATCTGATCCCAATTGTGCCAGTTGTAATTTTTGCTCGAGCTTCAATTGTCCCTGTTTTAACTCAAGACGAGCTTGCTCCTGTTTCTGTCGTGCCAGTTGATCTCGAAGTTTCTGCTGCTTTTTCAAGTACTCAAGCTGTACTTGAAGTCGTTGAACCTTGGTTAAGCTGCAGGAGGATTGGCTTCCTTCGGCGATCGGGTGTGCCTAGAATCGCCGGTGTGGACGCAACCATATTTTTGTTGCGATTTTTCATGATGGTTACTTCTTGATCCGATGTTTCGGGTCTGGGTGTGTCGGTAACCCTGTCGTGTCCAGTTTTTTGTTGTGTGTTTTTATCCTTTTGTTGGTTTTTTCCTTGTAATTTCTTTTTTGATCCTGTTATGTCATAATGCTGTCCGCGTCCGCTATTCTACCGTCACAGATATCGTGGTAAAATTATTTTTGGTGTCGAAATTTTTGGGCAGCTATTCCGCGAATTTACTAACACACGCAACTTAAGTCGTCTTTTTGTGAGTGTGTAGGTTGTCGGGGCCAACAGCGAAATCTATTTCACAATCCATTTGCTGTTCAGTTTACATCGAAAGACCATTTTTGGGGTCTTACCTGGAGTTATAAATTAAAGTCCGGATCGAACGTCCGAAAATAACACGCAGGTTTTTGACTTTGAATTTTTGTCCATTCCGCTGTTGACGCTTTGCTTAATTTTACATATACTGTTCAAGCATTGAACACTATTGTGTATACAAATTCTTAAGTAAAATTTTCAAGCGATCGGACCCATGAAATACGAGTCAAACAGCATGATTTAAAACCGATCCCCTGCAGCGTAACACAAACAAATACATAAATGGTGCGCTTATCGCACTTGAGAAAGGGTCAAAATGGCGTTGATCAGTAGTTTTAATTATATTTAACATTTTAATGTTTCTTACTTATAAGAGAACTTTACCAAATAAAATCAGTTTAAATAAAATCATTGGAGTGCAACCTTATTTTAAGGCCCCTCTTACAAAAAGTTTATTCGGAAATAAATACGAATTTAGTGTTTCGGAAAATGTGAGAATCCTGAATCCGATGTGAAATAAACACTATTCCAAAAAAAAAAAAAAAGGTATACAACAAATTTTTTTTTTACCCTTGCAGAGGGTATTAAAATTTTGTCCAAAAGTGTGAACGCGAAGGAGACATCTCCGACCCTATAAAGTATATATATTCGTAATCAGAATCTCCTCCTGAGTTGATATGGGCATGTTTGTCTGTCCGCCTGTCAGTATACGTCTTTGCATGCAGTATACAAATCGGAACGGCCCGAATCGGCCGACTATATCCTATAGCTGCTATATAACTGATTGATCGGAAAAGGTATAACTTTGGTGTTTTTAAAGTTAGAGAGTTCGGATTTTACGTTAGAGCTATATTATCAAAATAATACGACATGCCAAATTTAATGAGGTTCGGCCGACTATATCCTATAGCTGCCATACAACTGAACGATCGAAAATGACCCAACTTTCGTGTTTTTGAAAACTTAGTAAAACTTAATAAAACTTAGTACAGATGCATACCAAATTCATAACGATCGGTCGACTATATCTTATAGCTGCCATATAACTGAACGATCGGAAATGGTTTTTGGTAGAATTACCAACTTTCGTATTTTTAAAGATAGAAGTTTGGGAATTGTTTTAAATTTTGTATTATTATAAATTGGTTCATCATATTCCCATAAGGATCGGCCAACTATATCCGATGTTTGCGATATATATCCGATTTTAACTGCAAGGGTATATCAACTTCGGCTACGCCCGAAGTAAGCTTTCCTTTCTTGTTTTTTATATTTATGTAACATTAACGGGTATATTGTTACCTATGTGGCAGCTTGAACAGGTTTTAAATTACAGGAATTTAAATATCAAAATTTAGGTATAAATGATTATACCTTAAGGGGTTATATACAGTTGTGATAGATGAAAATATCGATTTTTTTTATTGCTTATTCTTTAAGTATATACCGTTAAGAATACTTCCACAAAAATTCATAACGATCGGAGCATAAAGCATAGTACTGAGTTGACGAAAATCCGCTGTCCAACGAGTGACAGCTGTCAAACTCCATATAAAAACAAGGAAGAAAAGCTAACTTCGGGCGGAGCCGAAGTTTATATACCCTTGCAGTTAAAACCAGATATATATCGCGAACATCGGATATAGTTGGCCGATCCTTATAAGAATATGATAATATAACCCAATTTCTTATAATACAAAACCTAAAAATGTCCCAAACTTCTATCTTCAAAAAACACAAAAGTTGGGTCATTTCCGATCGTTCAGTTATATGGCAGCTATAGGATATAGTCGGCCGATCCTAATGAAATTTGGTAGGTTGGATCAACTAACCAAAAATAGAATCTGTACTAAATTCCACCTTAAATATAATCTGTATAATATAATAATTATACATAATTATATTATATAATTCCTAAATATAATCTGTACCTAGTTCCAGCTTTCTATCTTCAAAAACACGAAAGTTGGGTCATTTCCGATCGTTCAGTTATATGGCAGCTATAGGATATAGTCGGCCGATCCTTATGAAATTTGGCATGTCGTAATGTTTTGCCTCATGTCGAATTTGAACTCTCTAACTCTAAAAACGTCAAAGTTATACCATTTTCGATCAATCAGTTATATGGCAGCTATAGGATATAGTCCTATATAAGGGTATAAAATATATATATATATAAGGGTATAAGAACGGTGTAAAAAAGGAAAGAAGAAGAAATTTTTGCCTTCTAGATTTTGCGGGTACTGAGTTGACGAAAATTTTTGTTATCGATTTAAATGGTGTTGCCGGATCAAAAAAAATAAACAGCTGCTCTCGGGGAGTTAAAATAAATATTTCAATTTATTTCTATAGGTGTGACATGGAGGGTCAATTGACCAAACAAAAAAATAGTAGGCCCGAAAAAATTTCGACGCGCCAGGACAAATTAAAATTAATTTCTGCGGTCAAGACGAAGCCCATAATATGGGATTTGACCCACAAGGGGCATTTTAATTCCATAAAATGGCATTGAAATGATTTGTGATTGATTTTGATTTTGATTTTGACCCATTTTTCTTTTTCTTAATCAGCTCCTTAGCGGCAAAATACATAAACAAAACACCAACATCCAATTGATTTGAATTCATTTTTGCTTATTGGTTTTTTGTTTACAAACAACAGCTGTTCAGTATTACCTTATTTCTTCATTATTTTGGTCACACTACCTCGGCAGCCGAATAAAGTGCAAAATCGCTATCAGAATTTCAACAGCGGATTTTCGTCAACTCAATACTATGCTTTAGAACCGTAGTTGTAGCTATTTATAGCGCACTACCTGCACATAAAACTTGAACGAACGTAAAACTTTAAACGCGATTATCTCAGAATCTTGATTTTTCGAAATTACCTTTGCGGTGGACACGATTACTAAAAAACCACTTATCCGATCAACACCAAATGTTGACCACTCATTTATTATGATATAAGCTAGTCCGTGAATGAGGGATTTTCCAAACTCTTTTTTTAAAACATTAAAATCAAAAATCTTATACCTTGAAGAAGTACATTTTTTGTTATAACCGTCGCCATTTTGTATACCCTTGCAGAGGGTATTATAATTTTGTCCAAAAGTGTGCAACGCAGTGAAGGAGACATCTCCGACCCCATAAAGTATATATATTCTTGGTCAGGATCACCTCCTGAGTTGATATGAGCATGTCCGTCTGTCCGTCTGTCTGTCTGTCTGTCTGTCTGTTTCTACGCGAACTAGTCTCTCAGTTTTAAAGCCATCGTCTTGAAACTTTGCACACACCCTTCCTTTGCACGCAGTATATAAGTCGGAACGGCCCGGATCGGCCGACTATATCCTATAGCTGCCATATAACTAATTGATCGGAAATGGTATAACTTTGGTGTTTTTAGAGTTAGAGAGTTTAAATTTCACATGAGAGCTATTTTTGGCAAAATAATACAACGTGCCAAATTTCGTAAGGATCGGCCGACTATATCCTATAGCTGCCATATAACTGAACAATCGGAAATGACCCAACTTTCGTGTTTTTGAAGAAAGAAAGCTGGAACTTGGTACAGATTATATTTTTGGTCAGTTTATCCGACCTACCAAATTTCATAACGATCGGAGGACTATATCTAATAGCTGCCATATAACTGAACGATCGGAAATGGTATTTGGTAGAAATACCAACTTTGGTATGTTTGAAGATAGAAGTTTGCGACTTTTTTTAGATTTTGTATTGTAATAAATTGGATTATATATTCATATTCCCATAAGGAGCGGCCAACTATATCCGATGTTTGCGATATATATCCGGTTTTAACTGCAAGGGTATATACACTTCGGCTCCGCCCGAAGTTAGCTTTCCTTTCTTGTTTTAATCTCCTTTTTGTAGGTCTCCATTTCTGAGTTAGGATAAAGCCAAGGGGTTTATGATATTTTTCTGCATGTGCACAAATTACATCGCCTATCTTTGGGATTTTCAGATCTCTTTCTATATCCCTAGTTCTTATGAACCAGGGAGAATTACAAATCGGTCTGACAATCTTACTTTGCTCAACTCGTATTTTTTCAGGTTTAACTTAGACGCTATGCCGTAGACTTTTAATGCATATTTCCAAATGGGGCAGAGAATAGATTTATATATTCTAACTTTGCTGGACAGTGAAAGCTTATTTCTTGGTGATAATAGCCAGGACATACTTGCTGCCTTTGAAACCACAGCCTGTTTGATCATGGTTGTGTGTCTCTGAAAAGTAAGTCCTCTATCCAAAATCACACCGAGGTACTTGTAGTAGGCCTCGTGACAAAGTACAGAGCCAAGCATGGAAATACCTGGGCAGTCTTTTGGCCATGTGGAGAATTTGAGACAAGCATATTTGCTGCACTTGATGCCACTTTGGAATAGCTCTGCTTACCTTTTCTTGTCCAAGGATACGATTCAGTATGACTCTTTCCATCATTACAGTGCCCAATACAGGTAAGATACTAATTGGTCTGCATGCATCTAATTCAGTGGATTGCTTTCCAGGCTTAGGTATCATCGTGATGAAAGCATTCTTCCATGCACTTGGGTAATGACTCAGCCTAAGTACGCTGTTAAACAACATGACTATAAATAGCAGTGCCTTAATGGGAAGAATCTTTAGCGTTTTGTTGTCTAGAAGGTCCTCTCCTGGTGGTTTTTTCCTTTTTAAGCTTTCCGATCAGTGCCTTGAATTCTTCCAGGGTTGCAGGCTTACAGGGAAGAGCCATTTGAAAAGGTCTGTCCAGTTGTATTTTCACAAGCATTTGATTTTGCATCAGAGTTAGAGCGGCTTAAACCTGTCTTCCAGATTATCAGCAAAAATATCCGCCTTCTTCTGACTTGACCTACACCAACCACCAGCGGGATTTCTGAGAGGAATTTTTGGGATGACCTGTCTCTTAAATCGACTTGTTAGTTTACATAGGAAGTAATTTGTAGATGCATCTGCATTGCAGGCTTGCATTTTCCAACATCAGGTTTATATGGTCTTGCTTGTTCTTGGTCAAGACTTCGCTTAGCCGGTTTAACAGTCTTTTATAAACCTTGTGGAAACGAATATCTCCTATCCTTGTGTATGGACAATATCTCTTCTTCTAAGCTGTATGAGAAAAAGAGGATTTGGTGGGAGCAGATTGCTTCTATTCTGATTCGAAAGGTGCCTTTGGTTCGGGGTAGCAGATGTCGCAGCAGTGTATATATTTTCCTTGAAGGCTGCTACCCCAGCTTAAAGATCGTCTGGATGGTTGATGACAGCGTTGAGGTTAATGCTTCTTCTTTTGATTTCCTTTTGGCCATGCATTGCGGTCTTTGACTTAGCGTTGCGACGATAGCCAAATGATCCGAAGAAAGCTTGAATTTAGGTTAGGTTAGGTTAAGGCGGCGATGAGGGGCCAGTGACTGACACCCCCATCCACTTGAGCCGCTGGGTTATAAAAGAGGAGGACCTCCTACAAGAGGACCTCTCCCTTCCTGTCTACTGATGTGCCCAAGAGTGTGCTATCCTTCCTGCGGCGCTTCGCGGTCCCATTCAGATTTACAGATGAAGGATACGAGTCTGCGTGGAGCGATCTCCGCGAGGTCTGTTAGGTCCGTGAGAATTGCTGTCCCCAAGAATTTGAGTCGGTTGCGCCCCAGCGCAGGGCATTGACACAGGAGGTGTGCGACTGTCTCTTCCTCTTCTACGTCCCCACAGCTCCTGCAGTAGTCATAATGTGGCACCGCTAGTCTAGCCGCGAGTGCTCCTATTAACCAGTTTCCCGTAATGGCCTTGACCGCCAGACTACAGTCCTGCCTATAAAGGGCGATGAGCATCATTGATCTCTTCCTAGAGCGGATAGGTCATATCATGCGTGAATTTCTGCAGTTTTGGAGATTTTCCTCAGATTTTCCTCCATTTCCTCAGTGATGCGCGGTCAAAAAGATCCCTGCATTTTAGCCTTCACGTAGCTAAGGGGATACCTACTGGTTCCTTCTCCGGTAGGAGAGGATTGGTAGTACCTGCTCTTGCCAGTTCGTCGGCAACGCAATTACCCTCGTGGTCCCTATGCCCGGGCACCCATATGAGGTGGATGTCATACTGCTCTGCCATCTCGTTAAGAGATCTGCGACAGTCATTTACTGTCCTTTAGTTGGATAATAATCCGTCAAGGGCTTTGAGTGCCGCCTGACTGTCTGAGAAGATACAGACTGTTTCTTGATTGCCAGTAAGTGCTGGGGATCTGAGTGCTTCTCCGATAACTACTAATTCTGCTTGGAACACACTACAGTGGTCAGGGAGTCTGAAGGACTCAATTAGACACAGCCGTTCGCAAAGGAAACCGCCTCCCACCTGGCCATTCAATTTTGAACCGTCTGTGTAGATATGGAGGGAACCGGCTGGTCCCGGGATTTGTGTGGCCCATTCCTCCCTTGTTGGAATGGATACCTTGTATTTTAAGGTGGGATGATCGAAAGATACGCAATAGTCTGTAGCCCCCGTTGGCGTGCAGTGGTGTAGATATATAGCTTGGTATGTCCATAGTCAGTCCATTTCCATATGCCCGTCTCGCGTAGCCTAATTGCCGATAGCGTGGCTATCTTGACCCCCAAAATCTCTACCGGTTATAGGTCGTGTATGAAGTCTAGGGCATCCGCCGGTGTAGTACGTAGGCTGCCTGTGATACAGACCTCCGCCATCCTTTGTGTTTGTCTAAGTTTCTCTTTAATTGTGGAGTTTGTGAGAGCAGGCCACCAGACCACCACCCCGTAGAAAAGGATGGGTCTTATGACTGTGTAAAGCCATCTTACTATTTTTGGGGACATTCCCCATTTAAGGCTTTTCTGCAAGTATAGAGCGCGATTGTTTCCGTGTTAGCTATATACATAGTGTTTGACTTCCAGTCCAGTTTCCTGTCTAGCGTAATCCCTAGGTATTTGGCGCTACCGATAAGGGAGAGTGTTTCTCCTGATAGTTTTGGAAGCCTTAAGTTTGGTATTTTGTACTTCCTGGTGAAGAGGACGAGCTCGGTTTTGGACGGGTTTACTCCCAGTCCATTCCTAACTGCCAATGTTGAAAGGACCCTAAGTTTGTCCGTCATGCGGTCACATAGAGTCTGGGGAAATTTTCCAGAGAAGTCAATTGCGACAGCATCCGCGTAAGCGATAACTTTTCAACCACCACCTTCTAGGGATCGCAGTAGGCTCTTAACCGCCACGTTCCACAGTAGCTTCTTCTCAGACAGGAGCGCAGAGATCCGAAGCAGTTTTGGAGCTGTGTCGGTTCCAGTAACTAGAGGCTGCCCGCAGGGATCCATTAGTGGCCCATTTATTTGGGATCTACTGATGGACGTCCTGTTGCGGCGCCTCCAGTCATACTGCGCTTTTAGCGCGGAAAATCGGTGTTACCATTTCCACCAGCAAGACGGTGATAATGCTGCTGAAGGGGTCCCTCGCGCGTACCCCGTGTGTGAGAACCGCAGGAGCGAATCTCCCATACGTACGCAGCTGCCGGTACCTTGGCATCAGGGTCAGCGAGCGCATGTTTTTCACTGCGCATATCGCATCGCTGCGTCAGCGAATGGCCGGAGTCATGGGAGCATTGGCGCATGTGCTGCGAGTCGACTGGAGATTCAGTCCTCGCGCCAGGCGGACCATATATGCCGGACTCATGGTGCCCTGTGCACTATTTGGTGCTTCGGTGTGGTATGTCTTTACGACGCGGCAAGTTGTAGCCAGGAGGCTACTTCTTTCCTGCCAGAGGCTAATCCTTATGGGATGCCTTCCGGTATGCCGAACAGTGTCAACCCTGGCACTGCAGGTGCTTGCTGGAGCCCCGCTTCTTCACCTGGTTGCTATGAAAATAGGAATCAAGTACAAGTTGAAGCGTGGATACCCGTTGGAGGGGAACGACTGGCTCTACGGCGAAGACATTTCAAGTCTGAGCTGGACGCAGAAAGTCGCGCGCATCGAAGGATGCCTACTGTCGGACTGGCAGACTAGGTGGGATGATGCTGGCTCTCTCGGTCGGGTGACCAACAAATTCATCCCGGACGTTTCGTCCGTATATAAGAATCCATACTTTGGATTCTCGATGCGCGCTGGCTTTTTGTTGACAGGGCATGGGTCGTTCAATGCAGTTCTGCATAGACGAGCTCTTAGTGATACTGCCGCATGCTCATGTGGCGATGCTAATGAGGATTGGGAGCACATTTTATGTGTCTACCCCCTCTATGCAGACTTGCGAGACCTCGATGGACTCGGTCTGCGCACGTTGGCGGAACCTGGACGTTTGGAAGGATTCTGAAGAGCGACGACAGGATGAGGAGACTAGAGCAGTTGGCCGAGGAGGTGTTCCGGAGGAGGAGGGGTCTTTAGACCCACTTCTCATGCCGTGTGGCTAGCGACGAAGAATTCAACCACCGTTCGCCATAGCTTGTCGTAGGGGGCGACTAACATGGCAGGGCCCCCCATCCGAGCTTGTCGGAGCTAAAGGGGTAGGTCCCCGAGCCCAAAAACTTCGGTGCCACGAGTTGGATAGTGTGTCCAAGACACTACCATTGAGGTAGGCCCCCTTGTGGGAGTATCGTGGTGGCTGTGGTTGATACCCATATCGCGGGTAGAGTCCTCGGACTCGACGTGGAGTTGCGTTATACAACTCGGGTGCTGTGACCCATAGATCAGCAGAGGTGATAGATACACTTCGCTTCTACACTGCTGCCCGGCAAGCACATACTTGAAAGGTACCAGACTGGTCGCTATGTACATAGCTATACCTTCAAGTTTGGGGCGCTGGTAGGCGTACCATCCGTGCCCATGCACTATATACCTCTTGTGGGTATATTCGAGTGTCGTGGTCGTAATCCCTTCAGTGTGGAACACGCCACGTAAAACAAGTTCGGAGAGATCCGAGACGCTCATTGACCACGTCCCTTGTTGGAGGTTTCTCCAAGGAACTTTCTAGTTTTTTCCTGTATAACTCCCAGTTCGCTTTCCTCGGGTTGCGTACCCTTAGTCGATAAAAGTTCTTAATGTTGACCACTAATTCTATGTATCGGTGCTCCGAGAAAGAGTGTTTCTCTAGGACTCCCCATCTTACAATCCTGTCTGCTAGGGATTCAGAGTAAAGAGTGACGTCAAGTACTTCCCTTCTGTTCTTGATTATGAAGGTGGGTTCTGTACCCCTGTTACCCACCAGAAGATTGGAGCCTAGGATAAAATCGAAGATTAAGAAGGAAATGCTCTGGCGCTTTAACAAGATTTCCGTTTTGTGAGCAGAATAAACTTTATCTGTCAATATAATTCTCAATGTATAATATAAAAAATTTAAAATTTAACATTCCTAATAGAAGGACTCGAAACTTTAGTCCTCTGTTCCTTAGCTATTGTAGTTCGACATATGCACTGCATGACCTGTTTGGTCATTGAGCGTTTTCAATGCCGTAAATAAATGACGATAAAAGCTCTCGAGTAATGGAGAGGGCGGCCCGACCTAGACACTGCGAGCTAAAACTCTCTATGGAAAGCTTGTTGAGTCGAGCGGCCGAGAAAGAGTCGTCTTGCGATCAACAAAGCCTTTGTACAAACGTAAGCCTAATAAATAAACATTACACTAATAATTACACTAAAAATTATATAAACATTATTTAAACATTATTTAAACATAAACATTAAACGCCGTGCTGCTGCTTGACCCGACGTGACCCTTTTAGGGTATTATGTTCAAACTACAATGGTCTCTACATCTCTTTCCTGTCCCTCAAATTTAAAATATAGAATTTTAAATTTCCTTACTAACTCCTCCTAGCTAAACAAATTACAAATAGCTTAATGTATACTAACAAATCGTGTCTCGAACGCCCCTCGGTCGTCTGGGCCTCTAAGCTTTATGATGTATACAGGAATGCCAGCTGATGCTCTTATTGATACACAAGCCATTTCCAAATTCTGAAAGACCGCGAACAAAAAAAAAAAAAATAAAAATTTACAAACTTTATAAGAGATGATAGAAACTTAAAAAAAAAGCACCTTTTTTCGCTGGGCAACACAACGCAAAGCAACACATCATTTGGGCTTTGCTTAAAATATAAGCTGATGAACAAAGGAGGAAAGTGAGAATTGGTGCGATAGAGTGCCACTGGGTCCCGCAGAGAGAGACGATGTTTCCCAGAGCCAAAGTGGATTAACATACTTATATACAGTAGTCTCAAAAAGTTGCGAATAAAATCGGGATTTACGAGTTTATATAAATTTTTTTTTTATAAAAAAAAATCTTATACATATCTTTGTTCCGTCCGATACTTAAGTCTGGAAACCTCAAAACGAAGTTAATCATCTCTGTTCTAAATAACTTTCTGATTTTTTCTCTTAAAGGATGTCACCTCTCTTCCTACCATAGTAAAATTTTATTTATTTACTTGCTTTCACTAACAAACCGTAGAACGATGCTGGGCCAAGTTCGCATCTATGTGGAACTTCAGCTTCGATGATGTAGTCGCCCGAAGTAGATGCGTTGCATGTCACTGAGAATAGCCTGTTGCTATTCCAGTAGCTTCTGGGTGTTGCCAAAGGCATTAAGCCAAACTCGATCGAAAGAATAAGATACGTCGAGAAACATAGCGCTACAGTATTCTCGAAGAGTTTCTTATCAGGGTGGCTGTTTCAATTGGGGGGCTATGTTTTGGGTGGGCCCTCCTTTGTACAGGGGATAATTTGTACTTGCTGATGAAAGATTTTTGATGTACCTCAGCTGTGCATTTTCTTTTAGTTGGTGAAGAGCCTACTCGTGTGATCGGGTTGCCTCCTTAAGGCGTTGCTATGAAGCTGGTGATCTGCTGTTTAGCCAGATACGACGCGTGCGCCACTTTTCTCCCAAAAGCTGTTCGATTTGCTGATTGGATTTGTAGTATTTTTTTACAAATACTTTACTCTACTCGGGAAGGTCTACTTCCTTCCCTTGAGAAGAAGAGATTCCGCACCGAGTACTTCTTACAGAGCGCTCGTAGTGTAGTCGATGTCCGATTCATATTAAGCTCTGAGGCGAATTCGACGTGAAGTGCTCAAGTACTTTTTGTATTTATGCCAGGTTCGTTTGTTGCGATGTCAGTGTAAAGGGGTATTTGGATATTTCTGGGCTTTGAAGAAGCGTTAGAAGTACAAGCAAGTGGTCTGGTGATAATTCCGAGACTGCTTTGGCACTTATTAGATTGCGAGCTATGTTTTTTGTCACCTCAAAATCAAGAAGTTCTGGGAATTTGCATGGGTCTGTTTTTCAGTATGTGGTGCTTTCCGGGAAACATAATTTATTTCTCATATTTATAATTGCATTGTACTTCCTTTTGCCTTCCATTGCCTTCCTTTGGGTGTCACTAAACGTGATTCCCAGCGCAAATGTTTGGCATTGTAGTATGCTGCGGCTTAGTCTTTTAAAAAGTCTTCCTCTAGTTTTCTGTAGTCAAAAGTGTGCAACGCAGTGAAGGAGACATCTCCGACCCTATAAAGTATATATCTTCTTGTTCAGAATCACCCCTGAGTTGATACAAGCATGTTCGTCTGTCTGTCCGTCTGTCTGTTTCTATGCAAACTAGTCCCTCAGTTTCAAAGCTATCGTCTTGAAACTTTGCACACACCCTTTTTTCCTTTGCACGCAGTATATAAGTCGGAACGGCTGGGATCGGCGAACTATACCCTATAGCTGCCATATAACCGATTGATCGGAAATGGTATAACTTTGATGTTTTTAGAGTTAGAGACCTCAAATTTGACATGAGAGCTATTTTTGGCAACACATTACGACATGCCAAATTTCATAAGGATCGGCCGACTGTATCTTATAGCTGCCATATAACTGAACGATCGGAAATGACCCAACTTTCGTGATTTTGAGGATAGAAAGCTTGGTTTTTAAATAAACTCACTTTACGTCGCTTGGTACAGATTATATTTTTGGTCAGTTAATCCGACCTACGAAATTTCATTAGGGTCGGCCGACTATATCCTATAGCTGCCATATAACTGAACGATCGGAAATGGTATTTGGTACAAATATCAACTTTCTTATTTTTTAAGATAAAAGCTTGGGACTTTTTTTTAGATTTTTTATTGTAATTAATTGGTTTTATTATGATGTAATCATAAGGATCGGCCAACTATATCCAATGTTTGCGATATATATCCGGTTTTAACTGCAAGGGTATATCAACTTCGGCTCCGCCCCAAGTTAGCTTTGCTTTATTGTTTTGTAATGAAATTGGTACAGTTTTTCTTCAGGACTAACATGACAATATTAAAGATAGACTTAGAGCCGTTATTGACATAAGCAACAATTTATCAGTAACAATTGGTCCCAATTTATTCAAGATTAATGGGACAATATTGATATGTATCAAAAATGATGCTACTTCGTTCAATTGATTTCAATTGAGTTCGGTTAGAACTCTAGAGTTAGAGTTTTTAGAGTTTAACATTCACCTTGTAAATGATACTATAGTTTTAATTTTCAGTGCATCGACATTAAAAAAAAGGGTGTTCATTGTTTTATTGGTGATTTTTTATTGGTACTGGTATTGGAGTTTGCTTGGCCGTATGCTGAGCTTGGGCACCCCTGGTAAAAATTGTTTGAAGAACGCTTATTTACTCGCACAATACCATATCTAGAAGTTTGAAATATTATCCCAGCACACCAACAATTTTCATAAGTTTTAGTCAAGATTAATGGGACAATATTGATATGTAAAAAATGTATATGTTCTAGTGTAAAAATGTTATCCTTTTTGTTAAAAATGTTATCCGTAAACGCTACAACAAATAACTATTGAAAATCGTTGGAAATTTAAAAATCGGTTTAAAATTACGCCTACGTTATTAAAATTACGAATGACCTAGGCCATTCACTATATCTTTGCAACCTAGTAGAGAACCAGAACACTAGGAGTGGCCACACACCAAAAACCCCATACACCGAAAAAAAAGATCACCCAGAGGCGAAACACCCGCCTCAAGCTTCACCACAAATTATCAAACAAAATTTGCAGAGAGAATAATTTCGGTCAAAAGTGTTCAACGCAGTGAAAGAGACCCTATAAAGTATACCCATTTTCGACCCTATAAAGAATATATATTTTTGATCAGGATCACCTCCTGAGTTGATACGAGCATGTCCGTCTGTTTCTACGCGAACTAGTCTCTCAATTTTAAAGCTATCGACTTGAAACTTTGCACATACCCTTTTTTCCTTTGCACGCAGTATATAAGTCGGAACGGCCCGGATCGGCCGATTATATCCTATATCCGTGTGCTGTGGTATAATTAGAGGCGAGTTAATAATTTGCTAAATTTTCATTCCAAGCCAAACTCAGGTTTGCTTCTTATTTCAATTTCTGCATTTTCCTTTGCTCACCCCTATCGCAATTTTTAAAGCTCCCGCCATGGCTATATTTCGAACAGTGGTCCGAGGTACATTATTTTTGAAACTTTTTATATTTTTAGTATTATAATGGAAATCCAACTGGTATGCTTAATGAAGTCTGGAAATAAGACAATCTCGTCATCCCAGCTTACCATTCTTTGCTAGCTATGTAAAAACGTGCTCAGCCAAAAATAACGCTGCCACGCATATCTCTGGCTTCCCCCAAAGGCAGGAACTAACTCGCTGTCCGAATTTCCCAATGCAAATGAGCAATTGTCCAATATGTCCTCCGACGCAAAATTTTGAGTGATACCAAGGTTTCAATTGAACGAAACCCCCGTTACAGTCACTCAATAGTGTAAACCACAGTCCGACACACCATTGGAACCGACACATGTTGAAGTTTACGTACCTGCGACACCAAAACCCTTTCAGGTGATTCCTCCATCGAAACAAATATTTTTTTCTCGGCTTGCCCCTAATACTATAGAGATTGATATCTCGACTCACATCAAAGCCATAACAAAAGCCGATATAAAGGTGACAGAACTTAATAAGAACATAAATATATAAGGCACACGTCTTATTTCAAGATTCGTGTGCCCGCGGTGATGGTCAAGACGATTTGTTTACACAGTTTTTGCTAGAGAACATTTTAATCCAGGAGTACCGTAAAGAAAAAAGTAGAAATATTCAAAAAACTTATTTCGTCACTAACCCGTACCTATCAGATTACTAGGGGGCTACGTAGCAAACTTCCTAAACTATATTCCGATAGTTCTCTCTTTGTGTCCCACATTATAGCCTTTACAGAAAAGTTTCTTATTGAAGCCAGAGATCTTTAGCTTCGAAGTTTTATGGTGACTTAGAATTTATTTGCATTAAAATCATTCTGTCCGGTAAATCTTTAACTGTTCATATATGTATACCTCTCTCGCCCTTCGTTCTTGTCCTATTCAAAACGTTTTTAATCTTGTGTCCGATTGTGACCAGCTTGTAGCTCTGGGTTACTTTAATATTCCAGAACTTTAGTGGTCTAATGTCAATAACTTACCATCTTTATCACTTTTCACGCATCACGACTGTCTCACATGTTTCACATGGCCCTAGGCCAAATAAACCTTGTTAGAATTAAGTCAGGTCGTCTATTGGACCTTTGTTTTGCGTCTAATCCTGATGGTTCTACTCTTTCCACTGATTTGCCCCTTTTAGCCTCAGAGGATCCATATCACCCCACGCTTGAGGTTTCAATTGAAATCATTTGTGATATCGATCGGAAGATACTTTGCGTGGCAAATAAGATTCGCTTTTTCCGTAAAGCTGATTTTCACTAACTTAATAGCCTTATTGATACATTTGGTGGGTCCGATATTTTGCCATGCATTGTAAATGTCACTTTAGAACATTTTTACCATACTTTGAATACATTTATTGGCTTATGTGTGCCATGGAAATATCCGTCCGCTTTAACAAATACTCCTTGGCTTCACTAACCTTAAAAATACTAAAAATAAGCTTTTACTTAAATATGAAATAAACTTGCAGTAGTATTGATTGTTCAAGATATCTACTAGCTCGATCAAATTTTACCGTGCATAACGCTGAATGTTACAGGAATTATATTCGCCGCTGCCGGATAAAATTTATTAGGATCCAAAACAGTTTTATAATTTTGTAAACACTTTTATAATTTTTTTCACCCCTGCTTACGTTTAAAAATTCCTCTGCGACCTCTGATCAGGCCATTGCCAATCTATTCGCAGAATTTTTTCAAGCAACTTATCCTCCGCCTCAATTGACAGATCAGCCTTACGCATATAACATTCAAGCAGCAAATCTTATTTTCTGATCTGATCTTCTAAGGGTCAAACCCATTTATTCGCCAGGCCCCGATGGAGTACCAGGTTGTGTGCTAAAGTACTGTGTCAGGGCTCTGTGAAAACCTCTTCTAGCACTTTTCAACTTATCTTGGAAACCTCGATTTTTGCCCTTAAGTGGAAGGAATCATTCAAAATTCCCCTACGTAAAAAAGGGAAAAAGTCCGATGCTGCCAACTACAGAGGCATCTCTAAGTTGTTCCAAAGTTCGGCAGTTCGGCAATTCCAAAGTTATTTGAAAAATTAATTACCCCTCATTTGCAACACCTTTGCTCTTCGATTATCTCTCCCTGTCAGCATGGCTTTATTAAGCGTCGCTCCACCACCACAAATTTACTAGAGTTGACATCCTTTGTCATAGATGGCTTTTGTAAAGGATATCAAACCGGTGTAAGCCAATGTAAGAACGAGAGAATTATGTGATAGAATTGTTGCAACAATATTTTTTTTTGTTAATTACTGAGTTTCGAATTTTACTACGCAGGTTCCGTTGTATCTTTTCGCTGCGAAAAAACCAGTTCACACGATTTTTAATTTTGCGTGGTGTATAATGTTTATATTTCGGATGATCTGTGCGGTAGATTGCTTAGCCTCTTATTTGAATTTTTTATTTGTTTGTAAGATGCGTTTCCACCAGTAGCAAAACATTAATATGGTTTTCATTAAGGTATTGTGACAATTTTATTTAAGCATATTTGAGCATAAGCTCCATCATATTTTGTTGAAGGGTTATCATCAAAGTTTCCGTTTTGCTGTGTGGCTGTTCCGGGGTCTTTTGATTACTTTGTAAGTGAGACTGAAAAGAATTTTCGCACCAGTATCTGCGACATTGCTGATTGATTATGGCTTTTTTTGTTGTGTAGAATATTAGAAACATTCATGGCGATGAATCCCATTTGTTAAAGGCGGTCGTTATTTCCACAGTGGTAATGTCAGGCATGATTCCCTTCTTCATATACTAAATAGATCTTTCCTTTGATTATCGAAATCGAAAATGAATATAATTATATTAACATCGAAAATAACCGAAACTTTTTTAATCACAAAGATAGAGCAATTTAGCACAAAGATAGAGCAATTTTTTATAAGGAACTATTGTAAGAACTATGCAAAAGCAATTTCCGATCACCGGAACATCAGACCATCAACAGCCAATACGTGCCTGATTTCCAAGGAAGCGACCTAAAGAACAGTGGAAGTCGCTCCTGTATACTCCGAACTCCGAAACGCCAAAACCCTGGAAAGCAACTTTTGCAACTTTTCTTCGCCAAAGCCCATAATGATCATAAACCCGATCTTTGTGCTATTTGGAAAGTGCACAAATAATGAATGAACAGTTATAAAATTTTGCCCGATCCATTACCACGCAGAACTGTTCATTTTCATACTGTGAACGAATGGGAAGAGCTTACAACAAATATGTTAGTTTACTGAGTTCAGCGTCAAATAAAACTACCAACAGCGAATGCCCAATAAGCAGCGAAGATATGGACATCTATTACAACCATAACATCAGCAGCCAATGATATTAAGGGACGTTTGAACGACGCGTAGGTTTAGCAATTAATCGTAAAAATCTTAATTGTAAGTACTTATTCAAAACATTTACCAAAATTATTTTCTTTTTTTTAAGATATATAAATCTTATCTTTTAACTTATATGTAGTCTAAATGTACCATTTTTATGAAGCATTACCAAAAGAAAAATAAGCTTCCAAATTTATAACATTTTAATTTTAATTTAAAATTTTAATTAATTCTGTTTACGTTGATTCAATTTTCGTTGATTATCCATGTAACTTCAATTTGTACAGATGACCGATTTGACAAGCAGTAATTTTTTAATAAAAGATTCTCGCATATTGCTCGTGAAGGAAGATGCTAAGCTTTCTTTCAATCTCCAAATTCATTCCGTAGAACATCATTTTCATCATCATTCCATCCTATACGGCGAGTTATACCAAATGGTAATCCTAGATATTGAAGAAAAAAAACTGTGAAAATAATATTAACTTGAATTGTGCTTAAAATAAATTTAAATATCGTATAAAAAGAATACAACATTTACAAATAAAAATGTTGTTTTCATATTCTAACTAGAACGACGTTTTATTTTTACTGGCGCAAAGTATTCGTCTTCTGAGTTCTTAAAATCTGCATCACTGGCAATTTTTTTTAATGTCGTCAATGGGTTCTGAAAATTATATTAAATTTTATATTAAAAACATGAAAGAAGAAAGCAAACTTTCATGTATTAAAAACATTTAAGAAAAAAACTAACTTTGGACGGAGATGAAGTTCATATCAGAGACGAAGTTCATACTCTCATATTATAAGTATATCGCAAAAATCGGATCCTTATGATAATTTTATTATAAAACAAATTTTTTAAAATAAAACTTTTAAAAAAGTCCGAAGCTTTTGTCTTTAAAAACACGAACAATTTTTTAGTTAAGTGGCTGCTTTAGGATATAGTCGGCGTGTACCTATGGAATTTATTAGATCGGATACATTCGCCATCAATATTATGCGTACGTAGCTTCAACCTTCTTTTTTTTCGGGGTCTTTCAGATAGCATTCCTGCATTCATCACAAAGCTTCGAGGAATTGCTTAGGAAATTTAAAATATATGTTTTTAAGACTTCCCTCTCTTTCTATTAAGCGAACGGTCGTGTTTTTTTGTGCGCACTGCGTTTATGACAAATATTGGTAAACCGGTGTTTACATACTTGTGAATTAAATCTTGTGAATCTTAACAATCTTTAAGCCTAAACCGTATCGCTTCGCGAGTGCTGTGATATATTTGGAGACGAATTTATAATTTGTCTAAATTCTATTCCAAGCATTGCTCAGCTCTATTTCTCACTATTTCTGCATTTCTCTTTTGCACTATTCAAAGCTCTCGCTTCGGCTTCCTATTTGGCACAGTGGTTCAAGATTATGTGTTTTTTAACTTTTTAAATATTAATTTTTGTTTTATTAAATAAAAAAAAAATGGAATTTAAACTTGTCTGTGCCATTAAGTCTTGTAACAAGACAATTTCCTCATCCCACCCTGCCATCCATTGCTGGCTATGTGAGAACGCCGTACATGCCAAGTGTGCCGGTTTCACTGCATCAGTTTCGGATGCCATTTCCCGTAGGTCTGGGATACATTCTTGTCGTGAAAATTGTCGTGCTGTGCAAGGCGAAATGAGGTCGTTCATGAGACAGACCAAAAATGGATTTAAAGAGCTGATCACTGGTTTTCGTAAAATCAATGAACAGCTCTGTGCGCTTGACACTCAGTTTAGTGGCCTTCAGCTGCTAAATGAGTCCCCTAAGCGTAAGAAATCCGCTGTTTCTGATCCGCCTCAGCCTGCTCAGCCGACATTAATGCAGCCGCTTATATCTCTGGCCACCCCAAGGGCTAGAACTGAGAAAAATTCGTCAGAATTTCTCAGGGATAATGAGCAATTGTCCGATATGTCCGCCATGGCATCCCTTCAAGTGATGCCACAGGTCCTAGGGAACGAAACCCCCATTAGAGTCACCCAAAAGGGTATTCCACAGTCCGGACCACCGACACCGACTGATGCTGAAGTTCTCGTACCTGCGACCCCAAAACCCTTACAGGAGATTCCTCCATCGAAACATATATTTGTTTCTCGGCTTGCCCCTGATACTTCTGAAACTGATATCTTGGCTTATATCAAAGCCAAAACTAGAGCCGATATAAAGGTGGAGGACATACAAAAATTTAAATAAAATTATACAAGGCGCACGTCTTCTTTCAAGATTCGTGTGCCCGCGCTGATGTTCAAGACGATTTGTTCTCCCAGTTTTTGGCCAGAGAATCTTTTCGTCCTAGAACATCAGCCTAGTTCCGTGAAGAAAAAAGTTAATAAACCAGTGGGAGTGAGACTTCCCAATATCGAATCCACTGACCAACCCTCCACCTCTTCTTTGGCCACTAACCCAAAAAACTAGTTTCCTCACTAACTCTTACCTATCAGAATACTAGGGGGCTACGTAGCAAACTCCCCAAGCTATATTCTGATAGTTCTTTCTTTGCATCCCATATAATAGCATTTACAGAAACTTAAATCCGGTTAAATCCGGAAATCTTTAGCTCCGAAGTTTTTCCAAGTATTGTTGTTCGAACATAAGACCCTAAGAAGGTAGTCTTGTTTTCTAGAAGGCACTTAAGTTTCTAGTTTTTCTATTAGGAACGTTGAAATATAAGTTGATTAGTAAATGCTGGCTATCTACCTCACTATTAATAAAGTTATGTATGTATGACAGTGAAATATGTGTACAACAGCAGCAGTATACCAGTAGGAAAGTAGAAGTATAAAAAACTCACCAGTATGGCAGCAGTATGAAAATCAGCAGTGTGGCAACAGTATGAAAATCAGCAGTTGGCAGCAATATAAATATCAGCTGGTATGGCAGCAGTATAAATGTCAGCAGGATGGCAACTGGCAAAACAGAAGTAGAGGAGAAGAGTATAAGCAGAAAAGGACGACGAAAAGCAGCAGCAGACAAGAAGAACCTAGTTTTAAAAATATAAGAAACCAGAACTTGCAATATTCAATACACATAACAAATACTATAACTATATATAATAAAACTGAGTAGAGTTAACAACTCTCCTCACATTTGGTGGCTCTTCTTAACTTGAAAATTACAAAGGAACGCCGTCCCGAAGAGTTACAAAGTGGCGCCGTCCCGAAAAGTCTTAAAAAGTGAAGAAGTTGGATTACAAAAAGGAATGATAGCAAATGAGTAAAAAGGCCAGACACCAGGAGGCTTCTAGAATACCGATTGCAAAAGGGAAACAGCCATACTACCACAAGGTTAGTTGGCGCAGCAGAGAAAAATCGGAAAATGAGTAAGCCGGAAAGAAACGTCGAAGAAAGTGGAGAAAAAAATATGAGTGAGAAAAAGAGCTACGTGCAGAGTCTTGTCGAAGCAAGTGGAGGAAAAAATGCGACTAAAACACAAAGCAACGTACAGAATCGCGTGAAATCGAGTGGAGGAACAAATGTCACAGGTGAGGCAATTGCAAGCTGTTCGATCGCCGAGAACACAAAAACACTGCAGGATCATGTTCAGCTTATGGCATTAAAAATGGGAGCAGATGAACGAATTAAATTAAAAATGGGAGCAGATGAACGAAATAGCAGTCGCTCAGTTATAAAGGAAAATTTGGCGAAAATAATTCTGGAGTTTGTCGGAGAATCCATGCCGGTCATGAATTGGTTTAACAATTTCGAGCTGAATGCTGAAGCTTACGATTTCAACTTAGGGCAGATGTATGTACGTGTGCAGTGCGGATCTTTATGAGCAGCTTTGTGATCGCAAGAAACGCAAGCAGGAATCGTTTCACGAATATCTTCTACATATGACAAAGATTGCAGAACTTGGCAGCATAGATGCAAGTTCTGTAATCCGCTACATAGTAGACGGCCTGAACTTGAGAAGTGACTTTAAATACCCCCTTTACAATTGCAAGTCTTTCAAAGAGCTGCAGGAGCAATGTGACTTATTTGAACGCGTCAACGAAAAGAGCTTCAATCCGTTCCAGACAAACCATGGAAAATGGACGCCGAATCAGAAGAAACAGCACAAGTTCAACGACCGAAAGAGCCACTGTTTTAATTGTGGATCAGCTGATCATCTTCGCAAGGATTGCAAAGCTTCCACAAAATGCTTCAGTTGCAACAAAGAGGGACACATGTCTAGAAATTGTCCTGCGTCAGCTGCTGGTGTCCAAGTTGTGCGCAGCGAAAGACGGATGAAGAAGGTCATCATCAACGACGTCGAATTAGCGTGCCTAGTGGATACTGGAGACGATGTATCTGTCGGGTCAAGCAGCTAGTTTTTAATTTAAATAATTAATTAATAAGTGAGGCATTGTTGGTCGCAAGTCGACTCCCGTTCGGCCGCTCGGCTTCAATTGATTCGGCATCCAAAGCATGACATGAAGAATTCGCAAGCACACATACATATTTACGTTCCACAACGCAAGTGCATTTGCCTGCGCATAAACTTCATATAAACATACGTTTCACAACGCAAGTGCATTCGCTCGCACATAGTTTCATACATATAGACGTTCCACGATTATGCCAATTTCGGAAGTGGTGCTCCAATGTTGCTGACGTGCTCGATAAGGTGCCTGAAGAAGATCGGGAGTCTTTCCTAAGGTTCGATTATGGTAGCAATTTCACAAATACTCTGGGTGTTGCCTGGGATCCTGCAACTGATCACTTGCTTTATCGTTTGAAGGGATTCAAGCCCCTTAAAGCCCACTAGGCGCATCGTTCTTTCTTCAGCCACTCGGTTTTATGACCTTTTATGCCTTGTCGGTCCTGTAATTGCAAAGGCGAAGATCTTTCTTCAGAAGCTGTTCTGTGAGAAGTTATCCTGGGATGAAAGTCTTCCTCAAGCTCTTCACTGCGACTGCAATATGATTTGTAGCAGCTTTGTTAGTGCGCAGCGCGCCGGATTCCCTAGATGGGCGTTAACATCGAAATCCGAGGTGGAGATCCATCGATTCTGTGACGTCAGCATAGAGGAGTATGGGGCTTGCGTCTATGTCGTATCCAAGGGCACAAGATCTGCAAGCTATTTACTCTGCTTGAAGTCCCGAGTTGATCCTTTAAAGACTGTACCGAAGCTGGAGTTATCGGGGGCCGGGTTGTTGGCTCGACTTTGGAAGGTATTTTTGCGGGTGCGATTCTGCTGTGGCTCTGTCTTGGATTCGCGAAGAACCCTCTCGGTTTAATGTTTTCGTCGCTAAATGAGTTTCGACCATTCAGAAGCTAACTAGAGAAATGGAGTGGCGGTATGTTCCCACTTCCTTGAACCCAGCAGAGCAGATATCCTGTCTATCCGACTAGATATATCGGACTAGTGCAGCGTGTGCATTTTTAGGAGGACATAAGGCTCTACAAAATGGAAAGGAGATAGCGGTATCCAGGGCCCTTGCCTTATCCTCTCCCTTCTTGGATAAATTTGGGTTGTTGCACGTAGACGGTCGGCTAAAAAATTCGTCATTAGATTTTGATAGTCAGCATCCAATTATACTTCCTAGAAGCCATCCAGTTACGCTGGCTATAATTGTTGACTTTTATGAGCTGAATTTACATACGGGACCACGCGCGCTGTTCTCAATCATTCGGTCCCAATATTGGCCAATTGGGGGAGAAAAACGGTAACGAAGGCAAATCACAAATGCATCCGGTGCTTCCGGACTAAGCCTCGGTTGTTAGAGCACATTATGGCTGATCTCCCGGAGCAAATAGTTAGCTGCCCCGGTTTTTGGAGTCCCAGGAGTCACTGGTGTGGATTTTTATGGGCCTTTTTATTATAAGCCGGAAGGGCTCCAGTAAAATGTTTCCATTTGTTTTGCTACCAAAGCCGTCCACCTGGAGCTTGTAAGGGATCTGTCCACAATTTCTGTTTTACAGGCATTGAAGCGGTTTATATGCACCCGCCGAAGTCCTCAACACATTTGGTCTGACAACGCAACCAACTTTGTGGGAGCCAAAAACGAGCTAAAGGAGCTCCTCCGACTATTTTTAAGCGATGAGCATCAACGGTCACTGCTGGAGTTTTGCTCTATGGAGTCAATCGAATGGCATTTTATTCCTCCTCGATCTCCGGATTTCGGTGGTCTGTGGGAAGCGGCTATTAAAACCGCCAAGCACCATTTTTACAGAGCTGTTGGATCTGCAATTCTTGGCGTGCCTCAGGTCCTGCCTTGGCCATGAACGATGTGGTGCTAGTAAAGAACGAGAACCTACCTTCGATGAAATGGCGAGAATAATGGAATTAATTCCTGGTCTTTTGAGAGGCGGTGATTAAAACATCATCTGGAATTACCAAGCGAGCAGTGTCTAAGCTGTGCCTGTGCTGGATTGGGAGGTCGTTGCGGCGAAGACGAGAACTGCTGGAAACTCGCGTGAGGGCTCTCGCGAGATGATTTGGATGTACTGATAGCCTGTTGTAGTACTTTGTTTTGATTTGTGCTATCTCTTCTCTGACGAGTGGTATGTGAAGGTCCCTGTGAATGTTTTCATTCCGAACGTACCACGGGGCCCCGGTGATGGTTCTGAGAATTTTTGATTAAGTTCGTTGCATTATATCCACACTGCTGTTACTGGCATTTCCCCACAACTGGGAGCCGTACATCCAGATTGGTTTCAAGACGGTGTTATATAGGAGTACCTCGTAGTCCAAGCTAAGGGGCGAGCGGCTATTGATAAGCCAGTGGAGGCTGTTGGCTTTGAGCTTTAAATGCGTTCTTTTGGCTTCAATGTGGCTGCGCCAGGTAAGCCGTCTATCGAGGTGTACGCCAAGATATGTTCCTACATTTGCTATCGAAACCACTGTGTTGTTAAGAATAAGTGGAGGGCAGTCTTGCCTGTTAAGAGTGAACGTTACGTGTTTGCATTTTTGTTCGTTAACTTTGATTCGCCAGTCAGATAGCCATTTCTCCACTGCCACCAGGTGTATAGCAAGTTGTGCCGTTGCTTGCTTGGGGCATCTCGCGCGGCTTAGGATCGCTGTGTCATCTGCAAAAGTGGATGTGGTTAGATTCCTGCTCGTTGGGATGTCCGCAGTGTAGATAAGGTAGAGTGTTGGTCCAAGCACGCTGCCTTGAGGAACTCCGGCTCTTATGATGTTGTACGGGCGTTATTTATCTTTTCGATTTATCGCTCCTTCTTCACCGAGCTTAGAATCCACCCAGATTTCTGTAATCTTTGCAGAGCTTTTCCTTGTTTGGTCTCTCCCCTAGTAAAGTTATTTAAAATAAGAAGAATCATAGAGCAAGCAAGGCGATCGAAATAGTGGAGAAGGTCCGAGAAAAACCACGCGGGATAAAGCTGACCCATTAAATATAATTGTAAAACTAATCAACATAAATTAAGGAATGAAAATGAAGTTCAATCCATAACTGTGTCTAGTCGTTTGGATTCAAAACCCCCGAGCAGAACTGTGCTCAACTATGACATTGCGCCCATGAACGGCATTTGTCACAACATTTTTGGTGGCCCATGAGGAGAACAATCCACACACGACTCCACAATCCATGGTCATCTCCAACATTTCCATCAAAATTGTTAATGGAAACCTAATCTCAACACGGAACCATTATTCTCCTTTTCAACTCCTTTATTCTCTTTGACAAAGAGGAAGCCAAAATAACGGAATCAAACTTTGCATCGCACGTGTCGCGAAAACGCTTGCCCATTGTCGCTCTCTCACTTTGGAAGATACGTACGTAAGTGTGAGTGCATACGCAAAATGAGCAAGCCCAAGCCAGCGAGCACTTCCAGTGCAGAGTCTGAAAAAATGGCAAAGGGTGGCAACGCGGACAGCTTGTTTGCGCTCCAGAAAGATCTTCACAATCAGCTCAACCAACTCCAAGTAAACTTCAAGAAGGACAGCACGTCTCGGAAAACCAAGCCCTATTTCCAACTGCGCCTTTCCAAACTCAACTTAATAAGCCAGCAATTCAACAAGAATCATCAAGAGTTTGTAAGCGCTGGCTACCCCACACACCCTTACTTCGTCGATAATTTAGCGGACCAGTTCGAAGAGGAATTTATCACAGCTTTCTGTTTAATATCTACGGAGTCCGAAACACTTTTCCCCAGTCAGCTACCAGCGTGCGCCGAGCAACAAGCGACGCCTGTTCCTAAAATGCTCGGCCCTGGTGCGGCAGTCCAACTTCCAAAGTTGCCAGTACCTAACTTTTCCGGAAAGTATACAGATTGGCCAGCTTTCCATGATCTGTTTATGCAACTCATTCACCAGAACCAGGCGTTGACAAATATTCAGCGATTCCATTTCCGTAAGCAAGCACTACCTAAAGAGCAGGACCAAGATGTACACCAAATGGAACTAACGGATGGCGCCTACACTATCGCATGGGATCTCATCATCAAACGCTATGATAACCCCCGTTTACAATTCATGCACCACATAAACGCTCTCTACGACTTACCCTTTATCTCAAGGGAAAGCTCATCAGAGATCAAACATATGCTGAACGTAACTAACGTATGCATCAACGAGTTCAATCGTCTCAAAACGAATATCCATTCTAGCACGCAATGGATAGTCCATCATTTGATCGCTAGACTACCTACGACAACTGTACAAGCCTGGGAGCATTACTTGGGAAACTCCAGCGACATTCCGAGTTTCCTCGACTTGGAAACCTTCCTCAGCAATCGCCTCGTCAGCATGAACATCATTGAGAACCGGAAATTTTCACAGCCCACGCACAACTCTACGATCAACAAATCGACAAATTATCCACGCCAAAATCCCAAGCAAAAGGGTTCCGGCTTCTACAAGGGCGTTCCACACCACGACTGGAACCAGCGGTCCCATCTCTGGCGTAAACTGTAAGGGGCAACACATTTTGCGGCGATGTCCTGATTTTTTGTCCAAGGATTGCTTTGCCCCCAAGCGAATCATTGACCATACAAAGGCATGTCTAAATTGCCTCAGCATCCATCATCCCTTGTCGCAGTGTGGCAGTAACAAGAATTGTTTACAATGCGGACAGCGTCACCATACCCTGCTTCACTTCCCCACGACGTATACCAGCTCATCACCGATTATTCAGAACGCAGCAAGCGAGAGCTCCGATCCTGCTCATCCTTCTGATTCCACTACAGTGCTGATGGCCACTGCCGCGCAGTCAACTCGATCCATTTTGCTGGCCACAGCTCTAGTACAACTACATAATAACAGCACCGGACAAACTGCCGTTATTCGAGCCTTGATCGATCATGGCTCTGAGGGCACGTTAATCACAGAACGTGTCGCTCAGTTACTGGGACTTCCATGTCACCGAGTCACAGCACAGATTACCGGGATCGGTGATAACTCAAAGAACATCTGTAGATTTAGTACAGAGTTCTCCATAAGCTCATGTACGGACCCTCAATTTCACCATTTGGTGCGACCAGCGTATGTCCTCAACTCGATAACCTCTCATTTACCAAGAAGCAATGTCAACGTGGACACTTGTCAGCATCTTCAGGGATTACACTTGGCCGATCCCACCTTTTCCAGGCCAGGCCACATCGACTCGTTATTTGGAGTAGATCTAATACCATATTTGTTGCTGCCAGATTTACGGAAAGGAGCTTCAAATCAACCTATTGCTCAACTCACTCAATTGGGTTGGATCGTGTTTGGCCATAGCAATGAAACAAGGGTAAATGTGGTAACCATTCGTTGCCATCAGACTAATCTGGATGCACTGGTAAAGGGTTTCTTTGATCTCGATCAAATCAGCTCTGAGAGGACCTTAACAGCAGAAGAACAATGGTGTGAGGATCATTTCCAGCGTACCTGCACCCGACAACCCAATGGAAAATACCTGGTCCGACTTCCGTTAAAACCTGAATTTGATAAGGACAAGTCATCGGAAAGTCTCACCAAATAGCACTCAATAGATTCCATCTCTTAGAACGTCGGCTAAACAGAAACGACTCACTCAAACAACAATATCACTACACCATTAAAGAATATTCCTTTCTTTCAGTAGTCGCTCGCCTCTATGATCCCTTAGGCTTTATAGTTCCTGTCACTACTACTGCAAAGAGTATTCTAAAGGACATCTGGCAGTGGCGACCCGAGACATCCGACAAGACCGAACCCGCTCTCGATTGGGACGGCCCGTTACCCCCAATACTTCAAGCCCGATGTGAAGAATTCCGACATCATTTACCAAACATTGAACAGTTGAACATACCTCGGTGGCTTGGTCACCAGACAGGTGAGCCACAGTCACACCAACTACACGTCTTTTGTGATGGCTCCTCGCAAGCTTACGCAGCCTGTGTTTATCTCCGAATACAATATCCATCCGGGAGAGTGAGCACAGCCCTATTGACCGCACGGAGTCGAGTCACGCCCACGAAGCCGCTAACGATCCCTCGAATCGAACTCTCTGGTGCAGTGTTGGCTGCACAACTGGCTAAATGGGTACTAACGCAGTTTTCATCCACCGGAATTCCCATGTCGGTTAATTTCTGGACTGATGCATCGATCGTTTTATATTGGATTAAAGGAAATTGGTAAGATTTTGCAACTTAGTACTACAACTCCTCACCAACTAGCCAGGCATGACATCTTGTGGTTCGGTCCCGATTGGCTGCGGGAGGATGAGAATCGGTGGCCGAAGAACACGTACTCTCCTCCCCCTGACCAACATCACGAAGAAAGAAGACAACCAACCAACATCACAGCACATGTTTGTTCACTTGGCGACTCAATCATAACCTCTTACTCATCATATAACAAATTGTTATTTGTTATGGCTTACATCCAAAGGTATCTGCATAACTTACGCCACCCACAAGAACTTCGTCATGTGGGCGCGATTCGAGTACCAGAATTACGAGAAGCTCTACATAAAATTGTAAGGATGGTTCAGAAAGAAGCCTTTTCTCAAGAGATCAGCCGAGTCCTGACACGAAAATCTCTATCCAGGCACAGTGCCCTCAGCGCTCTTTGTCCGTTTCTAGACGACTTTGGGATTCTGCGACTCAAAGGACGACTGAAGAACGCTCAACAACTGTCCCAAGCACAGAAAAAATCCGATCATTATACCCAAAATGCTTCATTTTACTGACCTCGTAATCAAAAATGCGCACCTAAACACTCTTCATGGAGGCACCGAGCTCACCTTAGCAACCATTCGGCACACATTCTGGATAGTCAATGGGAAACAAGCAGTAAAAAGAATTCTACGACAATGTGTCCAATGCTTCAAACATCGCCCAAAACCTGCCTCACAGTTAATGGGGGATCTGCCACTACATCGAGTCAACCCACCTGGTCGAGCCTTTGAAGCCACTGGCGTCGACTACACGGGCGCCTTTTACTTGAAAGCATCCAGATTCCGTGGGCATCACACATACAAGGCATATATCGCAGTGTTTATATGTTTAGCAACCAAGGCGATACATCTAGAAGCGGTCACTGGACTATCTACTCAACACTTCCTTTGGGCTCAACGCTTTATTGGACGTAGAGGTTTGTGCAAACATCTATACAGCGATGGAGGAACCAATTTCATCGGAACAGACAATTCTCTTCCTTCAAACTCACTGCTATGACCTATGAAGAACTATCCACGGTGTTCACCCAAATCGAATCATGTTTAAACTCACGTCCACTCTGCCCCTTATCAGCAGATCCAAACGATTTGTCCCCACTTACTCCCGGGCATTTCCTTATAGGAGGACTTTTATTGGCACCTCCGGAACCTTCTCTTTCAGACAAGTCCATCAACGCACGCTTCGTCGACGGTCAACGGCTCCTGAGACAATTTTGGCATCGATGAAGCGCCGATTGGCTTTCACATCTACAAGCACGTCCGAAATGGCGACAAGAACGAACGAATCTGCAAATTGACGATCTAGTTGTATTCAAGGATGACCGGCTCCCCCCAAAACGAATGAAAGATGGCTCGAATAATCGAGTTACATCCTGGAGAAGATGGACTAGTTCGCGTCGCCTCACTGAAAACCGTTTCTGGAACCTATAAGATCCCTGTCCAAGTTATGTCCATTGCCAATATCCACCAATCCTACTCCGAAACCTGAAGAAGTTTCAATAACACAATAGAAGCTATATCATGCTGATCCCAGCATTTCATATCTTTTCGATTTATCGCTCCATCTTCAGCGAGCTTAGAATTCACCCAGATTTCTGTAATCTTTGCAGAGCTTTTCCTTGTCTGGTCTCTCCCCTAGTAAAGTTATTAATATAAGAAGAATCATAGAGCAAGCAAGGCGATCGAAATAGTGGAGAAGGTCAGAGAAAAACCACGCGGGATAAAGCTGACCCATTAAATATAATTGTAAAACTAATCAACATAAATTAAGGAATGAAAATGAAGTTCAATCCATAACTGTGTCTAGTCGTTTGGATTCAAAACCCCCGAGCAGAACTGTGCTCAACTATGACATTGCGCCCATGAACGGCATTTGTCACAACATTTTTGGTGGCCCATGAGGAGAACAATCCACACACGACTCCACAATCCATGGTCATCTCCAACATTTCCATCAAAATTGTTAATGGAAACCTAATCTCAACACGGAACCATTATTCTCCTTTTCAACTCCTTTATTCTCTTTGACAAAGAGGAAGCCAAAATAACGGAATCAAACTTTGCATCGCACGTGTCGCGAAAACGCTTGCCCATTGTCGCTCTCTCACTTTGGAAGATACGTACGTAAGTGTGAGTGCATACGCAAAATGAGCAAGCCCAAGCCAGCGAGCGCTTCCAGTGCAGAGTCTGAAACAATGGCAAAGGGTGGCAACGCGGACAGCTTGTTTGCGCTCCAGAAAGATCTTCACAATCAGCTCAACCAACTCCAAGTAAACTTCAAGAAGGACAGCACGTCTCGGAAAACCAAGCCCTATTTCCAACTGCGCCTTTCCAAACTCAACTTAATAAGCCAGCAATTCAACAAGAATCATCAAGAGTTTGTAAGCGCTGGCTACCCCACACACCCTTACTTCGTCGATAATTTAGCGGACCAGTTCGAAGAGGAATTTATCACAGCTTTCTGTTTAATATCTACGGAGTCCGAAACACTTTTCCCCATTCAGCTACCAGCGTGCGCCGAGCAACAAGCGACGCCTGTTCCTAAAATGCTCGGCCCTGGTGCGGCAGTCCAACTTCCAAAGTTGCCAGTACCTAACTTTTCCGGAAAGTATACAGATTGGCCAGCTTTCCATGATCTGTTTATGCAACTCATTCACCAGAACCAGGCGTTGACAAATATTCAGCGATTCCATTTCCGTAAGCAAGCACTACCTAAAGAGCAGGACCAAGATGTACACCAAATGGAACTAACGGATGGCGCCTACACTATCGCATGGGATCTCATCATCAAACGCTATGATAACCCCCGTTTACAATTCATGCACCACATAAACGCTCTCTACGACTAACCCTTTATCTCAAGGGAAAGCTCATCAGAGATCAAACATATGCTGAACGTAACTAACGTATGCATCAACGAGTTCAATCGTCTCAAAACGAATATCCATTCTAGCACGCAATGGATAGTCCATCATTTGATCGCTAGACTACCTACGACAACTGTACAAGCCTGGGAGCATTACTTGGGAAACTCCAGCGACATTCCGAGTTTCCTCGACTTGGAAACCTTCCTCAGCAATCGCCTCGTCAGCATGAACATCATTGAGAACCGGAAATTTTCACAGCCCACGCACAACTCTACGATCAACAAATCGACAAATTATCCACGCCAAAATCCCAAGCAAAAGGGTTCCGGCTTCTACAAGGGCGTTCCACACCACGACTGGAACCAGCGGTCCCATCTCTGGCGTAAACTGTAAGGGGCAACACATTTTGCGGCGATGTCCTGATTTTTTGTCCAAGGATTGCTTTGCCCGCAAGCGAATCATTGACCATACAAAGGCTAAACCATACAAAGGTCTAAATTGCCTCAGCATCCATCATCCCTTGTCGCAGTGTGGCAGTAACAAGAATTGTTTACAATGCGGACAGCGTCACCATACCCTGCTTCACTTCCCCACGACGTATACCAGCTCATCACCGATTATTCAGAACGCAGCAAGCGAGAGCTCCGATCCTGCTCATCCTTCTGATTCCACTACAGTGCTGATGGCCACTGCCGCGCAGTCAACTCGATCCATTTTGCTGGCCACAGCTCTAGTACAACTACATAATAACAGCACCGGACAAACTGCCGTTATTCGAGCCTTGATCGATCATGGCTCTGAGGGCACGTTAATCACAGAACGTGTCGCTCAGTTACTGGGACTTCCATGTCACCGAGTCACAGCACAGATTACCGGGATCGGTGATAACTCAAAGAACATCTGTAGATTTAGTACAGAGTTCTCCATAAGCTCATGTACGGACCCTCAATTTCACCATTTGGTGCGACCAGCGTATGTCCTCAACTCGATAACCTCTCATTTACCAAGAAGCAATGTCAACGTGGACACTTGTCAGCATCTTCAGGGATTACACTTGGCCGATCCCACCTTTTCCAGGCCAGGCCACATCGACTCGTTATTTGGAGTAGATCTAATACCATATTTGTTGCTGCCAGATTTACGGAAAGGAGCTTCAAATCAACCTATTGCTCAACTCACTCAATTGGGTTGGATCGTGTTTGGCCATAGCAATGAAACAAGGGTAAATGTGGTAACCATTCGTTGCCATCAGACTAATCTGGATGCACTGGTAAAGGGTTTCTTTGATCTCGATCAAATCAGCTCTGAGAGGACCTTAACAGCAGAAGAACAATGGTGTGAGGATCATTTCCAGCGTACCTGCACCCGACAACCCAATGGAAAATACCTGGTCCGACTTCCGTTAAAACCTGAATTTGATAAGGAACAAGTCATCGGAAAGTCTCACCAAATAGCACTCAATAGATTCCATCTCTTAGAACGTCGGCTAAACAGAAACGACTCACTCAAACAACAATATCACTACACCATTAAAGAATATTCCTTTCTTTCAGTAGTCGCTCGCCTCTATGATCCCTTAGGCTTTATAGTTCCTGTCACTACTACTGCAAAGAGTATTCTAAAGGACATCTGGCAGTGGCGACCCGAGACATCCGACAAGACCGAACCCGCTCTCGATTGGGACGGCCCGTTACCCCCAATACTTCAAGCCCGATGTGAAGAATTCCGACATCATTTACCAAACATTGAACAGTTGAACATACCTCGGTGGCTTGGTCACCAGACAGGTGAGCCACAGTCACACCAACTACACGTCTTTTGTGATGGCTCCTCGCAAGCTTACGCAGCCTGTGTTTATCTCCGAATACAATATCCATCCGGGAGAGTGAGCACAGCCCTATTGACCGCACGGAGTCGAGTCACGCCCACGAAGCCGCTAACGATCCCTCGAATCGAACTCTCTGGTGCAGTGTTGGCTGCACAACTGGCTAAATGGGTACTAACGCAGTTTTCATCCACCGGAATTCCCATGTCGGTTAATTTCTGGACTGATGCATCGATCGTTTTATATTGGATTAAAGGAAATTGGTAAGATTTTGCAACTTAGTACTACAACTCCTCACCAACTAGCCAGGCATGACATCTTGTGGTTCGGTCCCGATTGGCTGCGGGAGGATGAGAATCGGTGGCCGAAGAACACGTACTCTCCTCCCCCTGACCAACATCACGAAGAAAGAAGACAACCAACCAACATCACAGCACATGTTTGTTCACTTGGCGACTCAATCATAACCTCTTACTCATCATATAACAAATTGTTATTTGTTATGGCTTACATCCAAAGGTATCTGCATAACTTACGCCACCCACAAGAACTTCGTCATGTGGGCGCGATTCGAGTACCAGAATTACGAGAAGCTCTACATAAAATTGTAAGGATGGTTCAGAAAGAAGCCTTTTCTCAAGAGATCAGCCGAGTCCTGACACGAAAATCTCTATCCAGGCACAGTGCCCTCAGCGCTCTTTGTCCGTTTCTAGACGACTTTGGGATTCTGCGACTCAAAGGACGACTGAAGAACGCTCAACAACTGTCCCAAGCACAGAAAAATCCGATCATTATACCCAAAATGCTTCATTTTACTGACCTCGTAATCAAAAATGCGCACCTAAACACTCTTCATGGAGGCACCGAGCTCACCTTAGCAACCATTCGGCACACATTCTGGATAGTCAATGGGAAACAAGCAGTAAAAAGAATTCTACGACAATGTGTCCAATGCTTCAAACATCGCCCAAAACCTGCCTCACAGTTAATGGGGGATCTGCCACTACATCGAGTCAACCCACCTGGTCGAGCCTTTGAAGCCACTGGCGTCGACTACACGGGCGCCTTTTACTTGAAAGCATCCAGATTCCGTGGGCATCACACATACAAGGCATATATCGCAGTGTTTATATGTTTAGCAACCAAGGCGATACATCTAGAAGCGGTCACTGGACTATCTACTCAACACTTCCTTTGGGCTCAACGCTTTATTGGACGTAGAGGTTTGTGCAAACATCTATACAGCGATGGAGGAACCAATTTCATCGGAACAGACAATTCTCTTCCTTCAAACTCACTGCTATGACCTATGAAGAACTATCCACGGTGTTCACCCAAATCGAATCATGTTTAAACTCACGTCCACTCTGCCCCTTATCAGCAGATCCAAACGATTTGTCCCCACTTACTCCCGGGCATTTCCTTATAGGAGGACTTTTATTGGCACCTCCGGAACCTTCTCTTTCAGACAAGTCCATCAACGCACGCTTCGTCGACGGTCAACGGCTCCTGAGACAATTTTGGCATCGATGAAGCGCCGATTGGCTTTCACATCTACAAGCACGTCCGAAATGGCGACAAGAACGAACGAATCTGCAAATTGACGATCTAGTTGTATTCAAGGATGACCGGCTCCCCCCAAAACGAATGAAAGATGGCTCGAATAATCGAGTTGCATCCTGGAGAAGATGGACTAGTTCGCGTCGCCTCACTGAAAACCGTTTCTGGAACCTATAAGATCCCTGTCCAAGTTATGTCCATTGCCAATATCCACCAATCCTACTCCGAAACCTGAAGAAGTTTCAATAACACAATAGAAGCTATATCATGCTGATCCCAGCATTTCATATCTTTTCGATTTATCGCTCCATCTTCAGCGAGCTTAGAATTCACCCAGATTTCTGTAATCTTTGCAGAGCTTTTCCTTGTCTGGTCTCTCCCCTAGTAAAGTTATTAATATAAGAAGAATCATAGAGCAAGCAAGGCGATCGAAATAGTGGAGAAGGTCAGAGAAAAACCACGCGGGATAAAGCTGACCCATTAAATATAATTGTAAAACTAATCAACATAAATTAAGGAATGAAAATGAAGTTCAATCCATAACTGTGTCTAGTCGTTTGGATTCAAAACCCCCGAGCAGAACTGTGCTCAACTATGACATTGCGCCCATGAACGGCATTTGTCACAACATTTTTGGTGGCCCATGAGGAGAACAATCCACACACGACTCCACAATCCATGGTCATCTCCAACATTTCCATCAAAATTGTTAATGGAAACCTAATCTCAACACGGAACCATTATTCTCCTTTTCAACTCCTTTATTCTCTTTGACAAAGAGGAAGCCAAAATAACGGAATCAAACTTTGCATCGCACGTGTCGCGAAAACGCTTGCCCATTGTCGCTCTCTCACTTTGGAAGATACGTACGTAAGTGTGAGTGCATACGCAAAATGAGCAAGCCCAAGCCAGCGAGCGCTTCCAGTGCAGAGTCTGAAACAATGGCAAAGGGTGGCAACGCGGACAGCTTGTTTGCGCTCCAGAAAGATCTTCACAATCAGCTCAACCAACTCCAAGTAAACTTCAAGAAGGACAGCACGTCTCGGAAAACCAAGCCCTATTTCCAACTGCGCCTTTCCAAACTCAACTTAATAAGCCAGCAATTCAACAAGAATCATCAAGAGTTTGTAAGCGCTGGCTACCCCACACACCCTTACTTCGTCGATAATTTAGCGGACCAGTTCGAAGAGGAATTTATCACAGCTTTCTGTTTAATATCTACGGAGTCCGAAACACTTTTCCCCAGTCAGCTACCAGCGTGCGCCGAGCAACAAGCGACGCCTGTTCCTAAAATGCTCGGCCCTGGTGCGGCAGTCCAACTTCCAAAGTTGCCAGTACCTAACTTTTCCGGAAAGTATACAGATTGGCCAGCTTTCCATGATCTGTTTATGCAACTCATTCACCAGAACCAGGCGTTGACAAATATTCAGCGATTCCATTTCCGTAAGCAAGCACTACCTAAAGAGCAGGACCAAGATGTACACCAAATGGAACTAACGGATGGCGCCTACACTATCGCATGGGATCTCATCATCAAACGCTATGATAACCCCCGTTTACAATTCATGCACCACATAAACGCTCTCTACGACTAACCCTTTATCTCAAGGGAAAGCTCATCAGAGATCAAACATATGCTGAACGTAACTAACGTATGCATCAACGAGTTCAATCGTCTCAAAACGAATATCCATTCTAGCACGCAATGGATAGTCCATCATTTGATCGCTAGACTACCTACGACAACTGTACAAGCCTGGGAGCATTACTTGGGAAACTCCAGCGACATTCCGAGTTTCCTCGACTTGGAAACCTTCCTCAGCAATCGCCTCGTCAGCATGAACATCATTGAGAACCGGAAATTTTCACAGCCCACGCACAACTCTACGATCAACAAATCGACAAATTATCCACGCCAAAATCCCAAGCAAAAGGGTTCCGGCTTCTACAAGGGCGTTCCACACCACGACTGGAACCAGCGGTCCCATCTCTGGCGTAAACTGTAAGGGGCAACACATTTTGCGGCGATGTCCTGATTTTTTGTCCAAGGATTGCTTTGCCCGCAAGCGAATCATTGACCATACAAAGGCTAAACCATACAAAGGTCTAAATTGCCTCAGCATCCATCATCCCTTGTCGCAGTGTGGCAGTAACAAGAATTGTTTACAATGCGGACAGCGTCACCATACCCTGCTTCACTTCCCCACGACGTATACCAGCTCATCACCGATTATTCAGAACGCAGCAAGCGAGAGCTCCGATCCTGCTCATCCTTCTGATTCCACTACAGTGCTGATGGCCACTGCCGCGCAGTCAACTCGATCCATTTTGCTGGCCACAGCTCTAGTACAACTACATAATAACAGCACCGGACAAACTGCCGTTATTCGAGCCTTGATCGATCATGGCTCTGAGGGCACGTTAATCACAGAACGTGTCGCTCAGTTACTAGGACTTCCATGTCACCAAGTCACAGCACAGATTACCGGGATCGGTGATAACTCAAAGAACATCTGTAGATTTAGTACAGAGTTCTCCATAAGCTCATGTACGGACCGTCAATTTCACCATTTGGTGCGACCAGCGTATGTCCTCAACTCGATAACCTCTCATTTACCAAGAAGCAATGTCAACGTGGACACTTGTCAGCATCTTCAGGGATTACACTTGGCCGATCCCACCTTTTCCAGGCCAGGCCACATCGACTCGTTATTTGGAGTAGATCTAATACCATATTTGTTGCTGCCAGATTTACGGAAAGGAGCTTCAAATCAACCTATTGCTCAACTCACTCAATTGGGTTGGATCGTGTTTGGCCATAGCAATGAAACAAGGGTAAATGTGGTAACCATTCGTTGCCATCAGACTAATCTGGATGCACTGGTAAAGGGTTTCTTTGATCTCGATCAAATCAGCTCTGAGAGGACCTTAACAGCAGAAGAACAATGGTGTGAGGATCATTTCCAGCGTACCTGCACCCGACAACCCAATGGAAAATACCTGGTCCGACTTCCGTTAAAACCTGAATTTGATAAGGAACAAGTCATCGGAAAGTCTCACCAAATAGCACTCAATAGATTCCATCTCTTAGAACGTCGGCTAAACAGAAACGACTCACTTAAACAACAATATCACTCCACCATTAAAGAATATTTTGATCTTAAGCAACTCTCCAAATTCACTACCGCAGAATCTTGGCATCAAATGATCACTCCAAGAGGTCAACAGTATTTGTCATCATGTACTCTCCCACACCATGCCGTGGTTAAGGCGGACAGTACAACGACCAAAGTTCGGGTGGTGTACCACTTCAAACGGAAAATCCCTTAACGACATATTTTGCATCGGCCCACCGCTACAAAACGATTTAGGAGGAGTCATCATGAAATGGAGGCTACATCGTTACGTGTTTGCAGCAGATATCCAACGAATGTATCGCTGTATCGACATGCACCAGGATGATGCTCAATTTCGACGCATCTTATGGAGGAATGATCAAAACGAAATAGCCGAGTACAGCCTAAATACTGTCACCTTTGGGACGGCATCAGCACCGTATACAGCCATACGCGTAATCCGTCAACTCGCTCACGACGAACAACATCGCTACCCATTAGCAACTCCAGTCTTATTAAATAAAGTATATGTCGACGACGTCCAAACTGGTCACAATACTGTTCATGGAGCATTGGAAATACGAAATCAACTCATTGCTACATTAAAATCGGCTGGAATGGAACTCAGGAAATGGGCATCAAATCATCCACAGATCTTATCCGGAATTCCTGACCAGCACATGGCTCAAAAGAGACATGTAGAAGTAAATTTCCAGGAGACTATTAAAACTCTGGGACTTTATTAGAGCCCACAAGAGGATTTATATAGCTTCAAGGTTCGATTTGACCTTCCTGCCTCCTTTACTAAACGTTCCTTTCTTTCAGTAGTCGCTCGCCTCTATGATCCCTTAGGCTTTATAGTTCCTGTCACTACTACTGCAAAGAGTATTCTAAAGGACATCTGGCAGTGGCGACCCGAGACATCCGACAAGACCGAACCCGCTCTCGATTGGGACGGCCCGTTACCCCCAATACTTCAAGCCCGATGTGAAGAATTCCGACATCATTTACCAAACATTGAACAGTTGAACATACCTCGGTGGCTTGGTCACCAGACCGGTGAGCCACAGTCACACCAACTACAGGTCTTTTGTGATGGCTCCTCGCAAGCTTACGCAGCCTGTGTTTATCTCCGAATACAATATCCATCCGGGAGAGTGAGCACAGCCCTATTGACCGCACGGAGTCGAGTCACGCCCACGAAGCCGCTAACGATCCCTCGAATCGAACTCTCTGGTGCAGTGTTGGCTGCACAACTGGCTAAATGGGTACTAACGCAGTTTTCATCCACCGGAATTCCCATGTCGGTTAATTTCTGGACTGATGCATCGATCGTTTTATATTGGATTAAAGGAAATTGGTAAGATTTTGGAACTTAGTACTACAACTCCTCACCAACTAGCCAGGCATGACATCTTGTGGTTCGGTCCCGATTGGCTGCGGGAGGATGAGAATCGGTGGCCGAAGAACACGTACTCTCCTCCCCCTGACCAACATCACGAAGAGAGAAGACAACCAACCAACATCACAGCTTCAAACATCGCCCAAAACCTGCCTCACAGTTAATGGGGGATCTGCCACTACATCGAGTCAACCCACCTGGTCGAGCCTTTGAAGCCACTGGCGTCGACTACACGGGCGCCTTTTACTTGAAAGCATCCAGATTCCGTGGGCATCACACATACAAGGCATATATCGCAGTGTTTATATGTTTAGCAACCAAGGCGATACATCTAGAAGCGGTCACTGGACTATCTACTCAAAACTTCCTTTGGGCTCAACGCTTTATTGGACGTAGAGGTTTGTGCAAACATCTATACAGCGATGGAGGAACCAATTTCATCGGAACAGACAATTCTCTTCCTTCAAACTCACTGCTATGACCTATGAAGAACTATCCACGGTGTTCACCCAAATCGAATCATGTTTAAACTCACGTCCACTCTGCCCCTTATCAGCAGATCCAAACGATTTGTCCCCACTTACTCCCGGGCATTTCCTTATAGGAGGACTTTTATTGGCACCTCCGGAACCTTCTCTTTCAGACAAGTCCATCAACGCACGCTTCGTCGACGGTCAACGGCTCCTGAGACAATTTTGGCATCGATGAAGCGCCGATTGGCTTTCACATCTACAAGCACGTCCGAAATGGCGACAAGAACGAACGAATCTGCAAATTGACGATCTAGTTGTATTCAAGGATGACCGGCTCCCCCCAAAACGAATGAAAGATGGCTCGAATAATCGAGTTGCATCCTGGAGAAGATGGACTAGTTCGCGTCGCCTCACTGAAAACCGTTTCTGGAACCTATAAGATCCCTGTCCAAGTTATGTCCATTGCCAATATCCACCAATCCTACTCCGAAACCTGAAGAAGTTTCAATAACACAATAGAAGCTATATCATGCTGATCCCAGCATTTCATATCTTTTCGATTTATCGCTCCATCTTCAGCGAGCTTAGAATTCACCCAGATTTCTGTAATCTTTGCAGAGCTTTTCCTTGTCTTCCTTGTCAGATATCCAACGAATGTATCGCTGTATCGACATGCACCAGGATGATGCTCAATTTCAACGCATCTTATGGAGGAATGATCAAAACGAAATAGCCGAGTACAGCCTAAATACTGTCGCCTTTGGGACGGCATCAGCACCGTATACAGCCATACGCGTAATCCGTCAACTCGCTCACGACGAACAACATCGCTACCCATTAGCAACTCCAGTCTTATTAAATAAAGTATATGTCGACGACGTCCAAACTGGTCACAATACTGTTCATGGAGCATTGGAAATACGAAATCAACTCATTGCTACATTAAAATCGGCTGGAATGGAACTCAGGAAATGGGCATCAAATCATCCACAGATCTTATCCGGAATTCCTGACCAGCACATGGCTCAAAAGAGACATGTAGAAGTAAATTTCCAGGAGACTATTAAAACTCTGGGACTTTATTAGAGCCCACAAGAGGATTTATATAGCTTCAAGGTTCGATTTGACCTTCCTGCCTCCTTTACTAAACGTTCCTTTCTTTCAGTAGTCGCTCGCCTCTATGATCCCTTAGGCTTTATAGTTCCTGTCACTACTACTGCAAAGAGTATTCTAAAGGACATCTGGCAGTGGCGACCCGAGACATCCGACAAGACCGAACCCGCTCTCGATTGGGACGGCCCGTTACCCCCAATACTTCAAGCCCGATGTGAAGAATTCCGACATCATTTACCAAACATTGAACAGTTGAACATACCTCGGTGGCTTGGTCACCAGACCGGTGAGCCACAGTCACACCAACTACAGGTCTTTTGTGATGGCTCCTCGCAAGCTTACGCAGCCTGTGTTTATCTCCGAATACAATATCCATCCGGGAGAGTGAGCACAGCCCTATTGACCGCACGGAGTCGAGTCACGCCCACGAAGCCGCTAACGATCCCTCGAATCGAACTCTCTGGTGCAGTGTTGGCTGCACAACTGGCTAAATGGGTACTAACGCAGTTTTCATCCACCGGAACTCCCATGTCGGTTAATTTCTGGACTGATGCATCGATCGTTTTATATTGGATTAAAGGAAATTGGTAAGATTTTGGAACTTAGTACTACAACTCCTCACCAACTAGCCAGGCATGACATCTTGTGGTTCGGTCCCG